>NC_138205.1:11449804-11612304 GCF_964194415.1 Vipera berus | reverse complement strand
AAAGTATTTCTTGAATAGCACAAACCGCAAACTATTTACATTTGCAAGCACTGTAACTTTTTTTTTATAAGGGACGCGGTGGCTCAGTGGGTTAGGACGCTGAGCTTGTCGACCAGATGGTCGGCAGTTTGGCGGGTCGAATCCCGAGTGCCGCGTAGCAGAGTGAGCGCCTGTTACTCGTCCCAGCTTCTGCCAGCCTAGCAGTTCGAAAGCACGTAAAAATGCAAGTAGAAAAATAGGGACCACTACGGTGGGAAGGTAACAGCGTTCCGTGTGCCTTTGGTGTCTAGTCATGCCTGCCACGTGACCACGGAGACATCCTTGGACAAACGCTGGCTCTTCGGCTTTGAAACAGAGATGAGCACCGGCCCCTAGAGTCGGAAACGACTAGCACGCATGTGCGGGGGAACCTTTACCTTTACCTTTAACTTTTTTTAGAACAGAATCACCAAAAGGACACCCTGCCCTCCAGCCAATGGAGGAAGCTCATTTTGGCACTGTTTCCTTCCATCAATTCTGTTTTGCTTTTTATTTGCATTTCAGAGGTTGAGCTGTACTAATGTCAATCAATCAATCAGAATAGAGCTGGAAAGGGACCTTGGAGGTCTTCTAGTTCAGAGGCCCCCAACCTTTTGGGCACCAGGGACCGGTTCTATGGAGAAATATTTTTCCGCGGACCAGAGGGGGCGTGGTTTTGTGTGCTGCCTGCATCCCGTGGATGGGGCTTTGCTTGTTTGCGCGGCCCGGTTGCTGGCATGCCACGGCCCGGTGCCGGTCCATGGACTGCGGGGTGGGGACCCCTGTTCTAGTCATATCCCCTGCTCAAGCAGGAGACCCTATACATTTCAGACAAGTGGGTGTCCAATCTCTTCTTAAAAACCTCCAGTGATGGGACACCCACAGCCTTTGAAGGCGAGCTGTTCCACTGGTTAATTATCCTCATTGTTAAGAAGTTTCTCCTTAATTCCAGGTTAATGTCTGAGAAACATCCTGGAAAGATGAATTCCATAGATCAATATTCAATCTTTTACATGTTACTAATTCTAAAATGTGCATATTGTCTGGGTCTATGAGGACTAAAAATATGGTCCACATTTTCTTGGCCTCATTAAAACTTGCCACATTTACAAGATCTAATGTAAGTCCAAAGGTTCGTGAATAATGGAAGATCCGCACTGGTCATATATGTGTAAATTCAATGCATTCTGACTATATTTGTTATAAATACAAACACAGGTAGTCCTCGACTTACAACAGTCCTCTTAGTGACTGTTCAAAGTTATAGCAGTGCTGAAAAAGTTGACTTATGACCGCTTTTCACACTTACGACTGTTGCAGCATCCCCTTGGCCACGTGATCAAAATTCAGACCCTTGGCAACTGACTCATATTTGTGACGGTTGCAGTGTCCCGGGTTCATTGTGCAATCACTTTTGGGGACTTTCTGACAAGCAAAATCAACAGGGAAGCCAGATTCACTTAAAAAAAATATGTGTTATTTAATTAACAACAGCAGTGATTCACTTCACAGCTGGGGCAAGGAAGGTCGTCAAATGGGGCAAATCTCGCTTAACAACTGTTTTGCTCAGCCATAGAAATATCGGGCTCAGTTGTGGTTGTAAGTCGCGGATCACCTGTACAGGATGCTTAAACAAACAAACAAACAAGTCAAATGACACCAGTGAATTCTAAGTTGGTGATGACCTATAAAGCCCTAAATGGCTTGGGTCCGGACTATCTAAGGCAGGGGTAGGCAACCTCGGCTCTTTTATGACTCATGGACTTCAACTCCCAGAATTCCTGAGTCAGCTATGCTGAGGGAAAAGGAAGAGGTTTCCAAGCTGAGCCATGCTGACTCAGGAATTCTGGGAGTTGAAGTCCACGAGTCATAAAAGAGCCGAGGTTGCCTACTCCTGACCTATACCATCTCAGACAGGTGATTGTCTAGTCCAGGGGTCGGCAACCTCGGCTCTTTTATGACTCGTGGACTTCAACTCCCAGAATTCCTGAGTCAGCTATGCTGAGGGAAAAGGGAGAGGTTTCCAAGCTGAGCCATGCTGACTCAGGAATTCTGGGAGTTGAAGTCCATGAGTCATAAAAGAGCCGAGGTTGCCTACTCCTGACCTATACCATCTCAGACAGGTGATTGTCTAGTCCAGGGGTCGGCAACCTCGGCTCTTTTATGACTCGTGGACTTCAACTCCCAGAATTCCTGAGTCAGCTATGCTGAGGGAAAAGGGAGAGGTTTCCAAGCTGAGCCATGCTGACTCAGGAATTCTGGGAGTTGAAGTCCATGAGTCATAAAAGAGCCGAGGTTGCCTACTCCTGACCTATACCATCTCAGACAGGTGATTGTCTAGTCCAGGGGTCGGCAACCTCGGCTCTTTTATGACTCGTGGACTTCAACTCCCAGAATTCCTGAGCCAGCTATGCTGGCTCAGGAATTCTGGGAGTTGAAGTCCACGAGTCATAACAGAGCCGAGGTTGCCGACCCCTGGTCTAGTCCATAGCATAGCTGACTCAGGAATTCTGGGAGTTGAAGTCCATGAGTCATAAAAGAGCTGAGGTTGCCTACCCCTGATCTAAGGGAACACCTGCTGCCGGCATCAACTTCCCATCGTCCTGTGCGCTCCCATAGGGAGGGCCTCCTTAGGGTGCCGCCGGTCAGGGAATGCCGGCGGGTGATCCCCAGAGGGAGGGCATTCTCTGTGGGCGCGCCTGCCCTTTGGAATGATTTACCTGTGGAACTCCGGACTGCCCCCGACCTGCGCTCGTTTCGCCGGGACCTGAAAACCTGGCTTTTCGATCTATCCGGCCTGGACTGAGGGGGTTTTTAGTTTTAAGTTTTAACATTGTTTTATTGTTGGGCTATTATTAATTTAATTCTTTTTTAATTCTATTTTTATCTTCATTTATATTGTCTTTTAAATATTGCCCTGTAAACCACCCTGAGTCCTTCGGGAATAGGGCGGTATAGAAAACTAAATAAATAAATAAATAAATAAATAAATAATAAATAAGAAGTTGATCAGGAGGAAAGGTGTACAGAACACTGAGAAGTGAAGGAGTAACTATCTAAGTATGATGGTTGTTTTTGTTTTCATTTTCTTTTTTAGAAAGTCTCTATGGACAAGGCATTTATTTTTCTGTGGCTGCTGGCCGTGCTGTGTACTATGCCAAACCAGATCCCCAAGGGCTCCGGTACATGTTTCAAGCTCGAGTTCTTACAGGGGAATATGGTTGCGGGAAAGAAAATATGGTATTGCCTCCAGTGAAACAAGAGGGAAACGGCCGCTATGATAGTTTGGTGGACGTCCTTTCCAAGCCGAATATTTTCGTGGTGTTTTTTGACGATCACGCTTACCCTGAGTACTTGATCACCTTCTGAGGCATGACATCTTCACAGCAGTTCTGAGGGACCGGAAACGACCTCAATGGAACACAAGTGGAAGCACAGAGATTTTCTGATGGGGACAAAGAAGAAATAATTTCTTTCAGGGTGTATATAGTGTATCGCTGGAGGGGAGATTGTCAGAGAATTATGAAAACGTGCAATTCAATTTCATTTGGAGGTCTTATCCTCTGGAAATGGTTTGTGGAACATCCTCATGTCAGGACAAGGAGGCTGTGTGAACATACGAATGAATTGTACCATTCCTAACTTATCCTCCTAAACCCACCCAAGTTTATACGTGTGACACAGCTCTACCTACTTTGCAATTCTCAGCCTCTCTGAGATTAAGTATAAATTTTGAATGAAATAAATATTAAGGGTAGTTCTGGTCATCAAAAGGTAACCTGGGCTTGTTACATTCAGTCTATCTTTCCAAAATCACTCACATAACAGAAAAAATGGAGGGGACATCATTACAGAATGACAATTTAGTTTCCAAATCTTTCCCCGCACGGTCAAATATCCATTTTTCCAGCTATTGCTCATTTCTGCTTCCAGTACATCGGCTTTTCTAAAACCCATGTGTAAACAATAAACCTTGTGCAGTATAATTACTGTTTTGTTTTTTCTGTCCACAAGAGTAATGTAAAGTTATAGATGGTTTTGAGAGAGAGTTGGGGTATACCGTGTTTGCAAGAAGAAATAATTTTGGGGCAGTTCTGCTTTAATCCTTGGCATATTATCAGTCAGTTAGGCCAAAAGTATAGTGTGTGATGTAAAACATTGTCTTCTGTGGGACTTCAGTACTGCAGAATCCTAGGATATAATTCTTTAGGTGGATGGATAGACATCAGGACCACAAAGGTAAAGATTTCTCGTCTGGTCGTGTCAGACTCTGGGAGTGAGGCTCATCTCTGTTTCTTACCTGAGGGAGCCAGCATTGTCTGAAGACAAATTCCATGTTCATGTGGCCAGCATGACTATAGGCCGAGATGCATGGAACGCTGCTACCTTCCCACTGAAGTGGTACCTATTTATCTACTTGCATTTTCATGCTTTCAAATTGAATACGGTGCAAACGATAGACCAAAATATATTTGAATGTGCCATTGGATTATAAATCTTCACTGGCAAAACAACAACAACAACAACAATAATGATTTGGAAGGGACCTTGAAAGTCATCTAGTCTAACCCTCTGCTCAGGCAGGAAACCCTATACCATTTCAGACAAATGGCTGTCCAGTTTCTTATTAAAAACGTCCAGTGTTGGAGCATTCACAACTTCTGGAGGCAGGTTGTTCAACTGATTAATTGTTCTAACTGTCAGGAAATTTCTCCTTAGTTCTAGGTTGCTTCTCTCCTTGATTAGTTTCCATCCATTGCTTCTTGTCCTGCCTTCAGGCACTTTGGAGAATAGCTTGACTCTCTCTTCTTTGTGGCAATCCCTGAGATATTGGAACACTGCTATCATGTCACTCCTAGTGCTTCTCTTCATTAAACTAGACATACCCAATTCCGCAACAGTTCCTTATATGTTTTAGCCTCCAGTCCCCTAATCATATTTGTTGCTCTTTTACATCGTGGTGACCAAAACTGGATGCGGTATTCCAAGTGTGACTTTACCAAGGCATTGTAAAATGGTATTAATACTTCACGTGATCTTGATTCTATCCCTCTGTTAATGCAGCCTAGCACTGTGTTGCTTTTTTGGCAGCTGCAGCACACTGCTGGCTCATATTTAAGTGATTGTCCACCAGAAGTCTGAGATCCCTCTCACAGTTACTACTATTGAGCAAGGTACCACCTATACTATACCTGTACATTTGGTTTTTCTTGCCTAAATGGAGAACCTTACTTTTTCAACATTGAATTTCATTTTGTTAAATAATGCCCAATGCTCAAGTCTTTCAAGATCCTTCTGTATCTTAAACCTATCTTGTGGAATGTTGGCTTGCCAGCTTGGTGTCGTCTGCAAATTTGATGAGTTCCCCATCTATCCCCTCATCCAAATCGTTGATGAAGATGTTGAAGAGCACTGGGCCCAGAACAGAGCCCTAGGGCACCCCACTACATGCTTCCCTCCTGTTCTGAACCAGCCAACTACCGGCCTTGTAATAAGGCAAACCCCTGTTCAAGCAGTAGAGACTGGAGAGCGTCTGAGGTTGCAAAGCGTCTGCCAAGTTTAATTCACAAGCAAAACAACAGAACAAGAAACACAGGAACTTGAATCCTCAAGCGGAAGGGTTGCTTTCAGCAACCAGCCCCTCCCCAAACACTCCTTTTATTTAGAGTTCAGGGCGTGGTCTCCCTGTGCCTCCTCCCGAGGAGTCCCACAGCCTTTCTTTGTTTGTTCCTGCTCGACTGCCTCCTGCGTCGGGCGTCCTTGAACAGGGCCAGCTGTGGGTCATCATCCTCCGCACTATCGGGCTCACGCAGCTGAGAAGAGGGCCCCGGCTGAGGGCTCTGCGAAGCCTCCAAGCCATCATCAGCCGGTTCGTCTTCCACACCCTCCTCCTCCCCCTCATCTGAGTCATCCGATACATCTGAACCGGCTGCCGGACCCACCGGCTGGCCCTGAGTCATAACACCTCCAATGAGATGCAGTTCCATTGAGGACCACATGCTGAGTATGGCCATTCAGCCAGCTACGAATCCATCTGGTGGCGACGCTGTCTAACCCACATTTTTCTATCTTATCAAGTAGTAGATTGTGATCTACTTTATCAAATGCCAAGTAAATTATATCCACAGTACTCCTCTGGTCCACTAATTTTGTCACCTGGTCAAAGAATGCAATAAGATTTGTCTGGCGTGATGTTTTTGACAAACCCATGTTGGCTTTTGGTAATGAGTTTGTTTGCCTCTAGGTGTTCACTGATTCGTTGCTTGATTATCTTTTCCAGAATCTCCCCAGGTATTAAGATCAGATTGGTAGGTCTAGTTTCCTGGATCCATTTTTTTTCTCTTTTTTGAAGATGGGAACTACATCAGCTCTTTTCCACTCCTCTAGTAGTTACCCAGTGCCCCAGGATCTTTGAAAAATATAGTTCAGTGGTTCTGAGATCACGTCTGCCAGTTCCTTGAGAACCTTGGGGTGTAATCCATCTGGTCCTGGTAATTCGAACCCATCTAGGATGGACAGGTGCTCACTTACCATTTTCGTGCCTATCTTAAATTGTGTTTCTAATCTGCTTTTTATGGTACTGTTTTTGATAGGTTGGACTGTTTTTTCCCTTAACAACCGTGTTACTAACTTAACAAATGCAATGATTCATTTAGTAACGGAGGCAAGGAAAATAAAATAGGGCAAAACTCACTTAACAAACATTTCACTTAGCAACAGAAATTTTGAGCTCAATTGTGGTCGTAAGTGGAGGACTACCTATATTACATGAGTGTCATTAAATGAAGAACATTTATAAAAATTATGGTTTGTTTACATTATGTATTTTTAGTAATTTTTTTCGAAACATTGAATTTTCTTTTAATATCCAAGCCACAAACATTTTCTTATAAATTAGAATAAAAATTATAAAATATTTTTTTAAATAAAAATTTATAAAAATTATGCTTGCTTACATTATGTATTTCTGTTGGTATAGAAAATACCTTAACCATTTGCAATGTAAAATATGCAAATGGTTAAGATCTTTTCTATACCAAAAGAAACGATCCATTTAGCAGGAATTCTGTGGGAAGCGAGTGCTGTTTCTTGGAGAATGAAAATAACACTCCCCTTTGGCATTACTTCAAAGCATTCCAACTTTACAATGCGATTTGTGAGTAGAGAACGTAAAATCGTCTGATTTTTTTCCCTTAGTATTTTCAGTTGGCTCTCAGGACTGGATCCAAAATGAAATAAGGTACAAAAACCAAGGGCATCTGCTCATCCTCAGATTGAAATAATAATAATAATAATAATAATAATAATAATAATAATAATAATAATAATAATAATAATAATAATAATAATAATAATAATAATAATAATAATAATAATTTGGAAGGGACCTTGGAGGTCATCTAGTCCAACCCCCTGCTCAGGCAGGAAACCCTATACCAGGGGTCAGGAACCTGAAACAGTGAAAGAGCCACTCGGAACCGGTTCCCTCACAAAAGGAAAAACTGGGAGCCGCAAAAAAATGTGTGCGCATGTGCGTACATGCGCACATGTGCAGAACAGGGTTTGACTGAAGAGTGGAGCCAAGGCGAGATATGCACCTACCCTGCATATTTGAATTGATTGGTTGAACTTTTTTAGTCCCACTTTGTTTTGTTTTTTGGACTGCACATGGCAGAGGACTGGGAGCCGCAGGAGACGGCTGAAAGAGCCACATGCGGCTCCGGAGCCGCAGGTTGCAGACCTGTGCCCTATACCATTTCAGGCAAATGGCTATCCAGTCTCTTCTTAAAAACTTCACAGCTTCTGGAGGCAGGTTGTTCCACTGGTTAATTGTTCTAACTGTCAGGAATTTTCTCCTTAGTTCTAGGTTGCTTCTGTCCTTGACTAGTTTCCATCCATTGCTTCTTGTCCTGCTTTCAGGTGCTTTGGAGAATAGCTTGACTTTCTCTTCTTTGTGGCAGCCCCTGAGATATTGGAACACTGCTATCACGTCACCTCTCACCCTTCTCTTCATTAAACTAGACATACCCAATTCCAGCAACCGTTCCCTATATGTTTTAGCCTCCAGTCCCCCAATCATCTTTGTTGCTCTTCTCTGTACCCTTTCTAGAGTCTAATATTCAGACTGAATATTATCTCTCTAAAATTATTCTAGAAAGAGAAGAATTGTGGCTTGGATATTAAAAGAAAATTTAATGTTTCAAAAAATTTGCCAAAAACATATCATGTAAAGAAATGGCACTCATGTAATACAGCTAGTCCTCGACTTACAACCACAATTGTGCTCAAAATTCATATTGCTGAGACATTTGTTAACTGAGTTTTGCCCCATTTTACAACCTCTCACTGCAGTTGTTAAGTGAATCACTACAGTTGTTAAATTAGTAACATGGCTGTTAAGTGAATCAGTTTTCCCCATTGACGTTGCTTGTCAGGTCGCAAAAGGTGATCACATGACCCCAGGACACTGCAACCATCATAAATATGAGTCAGTTGCTGAGCACCTGAATTTTGATCATATGACCCTGGGATGCTGCAATGCTTGTAACTGAATAATGGTCATAAGTTATTTTTTCCCAGTGCTGTTTTGACTTTGAACAGTCGCTAAATGAACTGTTGTAAATCAAGGACTATAGAGTTCACAATGCCAACACAAGATTTTGCCAAATCAAACTAAAAGAATTAGAATAACCATATTATGCATAACTCTGTAGTATAAGTACAGATGTAATTTAGGTGCTGTTTATTATTTATCCAGTTTTTATCCTCTGCTGAGGTTGTGCATCTGTGCATGAAGAGACTAACATGCAATATGAATGATTTTTTCCCCTTGGATTTAATTTATACTTCCCTACAAAACCCTCAGTTTAATCCCTAATTGTAGTTGTTCTCTTATTTAGTATTAGGGTAATCAATTTGATGCTTTGAAATTCCACAAAACAGAAACAAACTATTATGCCAAGTCTTTCTAGCTTTCCTATGACATATTGCATATTAAAAGGGTGGCAAAAGAACATCCAAAGAAGTAGAATTATTTGTAAATAAGTTTTAGTAACTCTCTTGCAACACACAACATTCACTATCTAGGCATTCATGCATTCACTCCAGTCACTTTCAGAATCATTCTCTCAACTCATTATCTGAACCATAAAAAAACTCCCAAACAACTTTGGGTTATTGAAGCTAATTTTTGTTTGCCTTCTGCACTATTTCTTTAACCTAATCTCAGCTATGGATTATATCTCTGATTCTGAAACCTTTTATAAGCATCATCTGCTCTCTCAGTGTACTGGAATGCTGTATTTTGAAATCTGCCCAAATTCCAGAGTGATGAAGTAAAACATCTTGATATAATGTGGAATCTTTTAAATCAGACATCCAAGCCTTCACATACGTGTGCTCTAAGTGCCACTTCTGACAATGGCTGTTATTAGACCAAGGCATACTTGATAATGTTTTGCACACTTGCAGACTCATTGCCTAATATTATATCAGTGATTTAAATACAAACAGCTATTGGAAGTGATATAGCAAAACAAATATACAAAATCAATTGAAAAGCCTGCAAAGTGCTATACTGACGATGAGATACTATATACAAAGGATTCAAATCATATTTAGAAGTTTATGAAATATTAAAGGATGCATTTAATCTCATAAAAATTGAAATATTTATTATTTGTTTCTACCCTGATTGTTCTCCAAGAGGCAACAGTACCATCGCTTAAGTATCTTTCTCTGCATAATAACCCTTTGAGATAGCTTGAGTCAACAAATAGACCCAAAATATATAACTCTATCATTATTGGATTAGTGGACAATCACTTAAATATGAGCCAGCAGTGTGCTGCAGCTGCCAAAAAAGCCAACACAGTTCTAGGCTGCATTAACAGAGAGATAAAATCAAGATTACGTGGTGTTAATAACACTTTATAATGCCTTGGTAAGGCTAATCAAGGAGAGAAGCAACCTAGAACTAAGGAGAAATTTCCTGACAGTTAGAACAATTCATTAGTGGAACCACTTGCCTCCAGAAATTGTGAATGCTCCAACACTGAAAGTTTTTAATAAGAAACTGGACAACCATTTATCTGAAATGGTTTAGGGGGTTGGACTAGAAGACCTCCAAGGTCCCTTCCACATTCTATTCTATTCTATTCTATTCTATTCTATTCTATTCTATTCTATTCTATTCTATTCTATTCTATTCTATTCTATTCTATTCTATTCTATTCTATTCTATTCTATTCTATTCTTCAAATCAAATAGAGTTTCTTCTCCTTTCAGTACCATCACCACCACCTGGTTATTTCTGAAACATACAGGTAGTTTTCAGTTCACAATCATTAGTTTAGTGATTGTTTGAACTTACAACGGGCCTGAATAAAGTGACTTGTGATCAGTCCTTACCCTTATGACCATTGTGGCTTCCCTACTGGACATGATCAAAATTCAGGCTCTTGTCAAAGGGCATATATTTACATCAGCTGTAGGGTCCTGGGGTCATGTAATCACCACATGTGACCTTCCCAGCCTGCTTCCAGCAAGCGAGGTCAACGGGGAAGCTGGATTCAATTAACAATTATGTGATTCACTTAACAACTGTGCCAAAAATGTCATAAAATTGGGTGTGACTCACTTAAGCAACTGCTTTGCTTAGCAATGGAAATTCTGGACCCAATTGTGGTCATAAGTCAAAGTAGTCCTTGACTTGAGACCATAATTAAGCCCACAATTTCTGTTTCTAAACAAGACAGCTGTTAAGTGAGTTTTGCTCCATTTTGCAACCTTTCTTGCTAAAGTGAATCACTGCAGTTGTTAAGTTAGTAACCCAGTTGCTAAGTGAATCTGGTGTCCCCATTGATTTTGCGTGTCAGAAGGTTGCAAAAAATGATTGCATGACTCTGGGACAATCATCAAAAGTATGAGCCAGATGCCAAGCAGCCAAATTTTGACCCTATGACCACAGGGAAGCTGCAAAGGTCATAAGTGTGAAAAATGACCATAAATCGCTTTCTTTCAGTGCTGTTATAACTTTGTACGGTCACTAAACAAAAGATTGTAGGTCAAGGACTACCTGTATCTATATTGAGTCTATTATTGCACATCTGCAACACAGCTAACAAACTATAGATGGCTTCTCTATAGTTGTTTTTTTTAAAAAAAACTCTGTTGGATCAAGCATTATCTGATATCAACAAACAAGAGAAAATAAACAAAATCTATGCTTGTCTGGGTTGTTCATCTCTATTCTATTTACCAAACACAGAGAAGTAGTTGTGCTATTATGCTTTTTCATGATTAATAATCTATAAAATTTATAACCAGGACCATAATCTGTCAGGTTTATAGTTGCAGACCAAATTTCCCTATTCTTTAAGGCCCATGAAGCAAAAATCATTGAGAGGGCCAATGATTGGCTCTCAGGGTGGAGGGAGAGGCGGGGCTTGAGCACTGCCACTTCCTGCTCTCCTTTTCCCGCCTTTTCCCACATATTGCTGCTCTTTTCTAGGAAGACACCCCCTCCAATGCTCCAGTCTCCATGGCAACCTAATTCGGCCTGCAGAAACACATACAAAAAACCGACTGCCTGGCCATCAAATGTGGCTCCTCTCTGGCCTGCAAGGATAGGGCCATTTTGCAAGATGGCTGCGGGTTAAAAAGGGCTTCTGGTGTGGGCAGTCCTCTGCCTTAAGCACCGCTGGGCCAGTCTGGAGGATCTCAGGGGGAACCTTGTCCATTTCTGGCAGAGCTGTGCCTTTTTGATTGCTCTTGCAGAAATTTGCCATCCTTCTTGCCCTCCTAATTAAGAAAGAAGGCCTGGGTAGCCCTCACTTCTTTTCCCCACTTCAAGACTGCTCATAAAAAATTATAAGGAGCTAGTCTAAACCCTGCACTTTTCAGGCATTAAGCGGGTAAAATAAAACAGAGGCTTTTGAAACTTTGGGTTTTTTAAAACAACCCTTAAAAATGAGGGTTGACGTGGGGGAAAATATGGAGAGGGGTATATGTGTTGGGTTTCTGAAGGGAAGGCTGGATTTACATCTATGAAAAGGGACATATGCTTCAACTTGGCACATAAGAATGGTGCACTTTATAGAGGGAATCCTGGCTTGGTTGGTCTTTGGGTTGCTACACAAATGACAAACATGTCAAGCATTTTCAAGTGTTTTTAAAGCAAAGTGCATTGTTCAGATGACGAAAAGGAGAAATGACTGTTAATACCTATGGAGATTCTCAATCATCCAGATCATGGTTATCTCAAAGATGCTTTTTTTTTTTTTTGCAAAAGGCAACTGAAGCTTCATGGTTCTTTTCTTTCTCTGAAAACATAGAACATAGAATAATAGAGTTGAAAGGGACCTCGGAGGTCGAATAGAACAGAATGGAACAAAAGAGAATAGAGCTGGAAGGGACATTGGAGGTCTTCTAGTCCAGCCCCCTGCTCAAGCAGGAGAACCTATACCAGGTGTAGGCAACCTCGGCTCTTTTATGACTCATGGACTTCAACTCCCAGAATTCCTGTCAGCATATGCTGACTCAGGAATTCTGGGAGTTGAAGTCCATGAGTCATAAAAGAGCCGAGGTTGCCTACCCCTGACCTATACCATCTCAGACAAGTGACTGTCTGGCCTCTTCTTAAAAATCTCCAGTGATGAACTTCAGAAGCCTTCAGAAGCCCACAACTTCTGAAGGCAAGCTGTTCCACTGGTTAATTGTCCTGTTAGGAAGTTTTTTTCTTAATTCCAGGTTGCTTCTCTGTTTGGTCAGTTTCCAACCATTGTTTCTTGTCCTGCCCTCTGGTGCTTTGGAGAATAATTTGACCACTTCATCTTTCTGGCAGCCCCTCAAATACTGGAATACTGCTATCGTGTCATCCTGTTTCTTCATTTCTTTAGACTAGCCAAACCCAAGTCACGCAGCCATTCTTCATATGTTTTAGTCTGCAGGCCTTTGATCATTTTAATTGCTTTTCTCTGAACTGTTTTTTCAAAGTCTCAACATCTTTTGTATAGTATGGTGACCAAACCTGGTTGCAGTATTCCAGGTGTGGTCTTACTAGGGTTTTATTTTTCTAGTTCAACCCCCTGCTTGAGCAGGACACCTGATATCATTTCAGACGAATGGTTGTCCAGTCTCTTTTTGAAAGCCTTCAGTGATGGAGCACTCACAACTTCAGAAGGCAAGCTATTCCATTGGTTGATTACTCTCACCATTAGGAAAATTCTCCTTATTTCTAGGTTGCTTCTCTCCTTGGTCAGTTTCCAACCATTGTTTCTTGTCTTGCCTATTGGTACTTTGGAAAATAGTTTGACCACTTTGTCTTCGTAGGAGTCCCTCAAATATTGCAAAAGTGCTATCATGTTCCCCTCATCCGAGAAGCTTCTTCAATTCTTAGAAATGCTTTCAAATAGGGGAAAAAAATCCTAAGCAAATCCAGCTGCCTTTTGGGGAAAAAGCACTGTTAATAATATAATTTGATTTTTTTAAGCTGACCTGTAAATAAGTCATTATAATTTTCTATAATCACTCAGATCTCCCCGTTCTATGTCTGGGAGTTTAGAGAAAATGCATAAAGCCATGGTTTATGATATTGATTACCCCAGGGCGTTATTTACTTAGGCATAGCAGCAATCACTGGTTTTGAGGGCTTTTAAGAAGGATAGGGCAAAATAATAAATGAGGGGCTCAATTTTTCTAAGGTGGTAAGCTGTGACAATCGAATGGATCTTCCATGTTCAGAAGCAATATGCTACTAGTGCCTGAAAATAACTGTAGTGAGGATACTGCTTCTGTTTTGCTGCTTGTGTAGCCTTGAAGGAATTATCCAGGGTGACAGACTTTAGCCCTTTAATTAATAATGTGCTGGAGGATGGTGGTGATGGAGGTAGTGAGTTGGGGAATTAAAGAGATGAAATTGGCACCTTAAAACTCTGCAAAGTTTGAGACATGCATTTTGCCCCTCACTCCAAATACTGAAAGACCCCATAACAAAGAGAGGTGGAGGTGGGGGACACAAGGTTCATATCTACTAGGCCATACTTTGAAACATCTGGATTCCAAAATATCTTGTAAGGTCCCAGTCCCTTACTTAAACGTGAGATACCATATCAATCTAATTAGATAACCCAGGTGGAGACTTCTTGATCAAGCAGCACTTTATTTGATCAAATTAAGCAGCTGGGTGGCCTACAATCTGGAACACTGGCAGAGTTACGTCCAGAAGTGCCATACATTAGAAAGTTGGTAGCATTGCTTTATAAACTATGTTAGCCAATGAAAATCAAACAACAGAGCCATTACATCATAAAGAAGGCATCAATCATTCCTGTACACTCCCTTCAGTATATCCCATCCATGTTCCCACACTTGCATGAAATTTCTCTGGTGCAAAAGCTGATTACAAAAAGCAAGAAAGCAACAGTTAGACTAAACAATTTCCCTTTGTTCCAGAACCCTTAAATCTCTTTGTTATTCCCACTTTCACCAAATTCATGTCTTTCAGATGTATTGGACCAGCTCTTATGGCCAAACTGGTTCGGAATGACAAAAAAGTACTTCAACCGAATTTGGAAGGCAACAATTTGAGGCAGGTTGTTTTCGCTTCATTTATTTTCTTTGATCCATCATATCAGTTTATTAGTTTCAATTGTAATTCCTTGGTTGTTTTGACGTTGCAAATTCATTTAGTATATTTCTTATACTGCCAGAAGGCATGCTGGGAACTGTAGTTCAGGAGCATCACGTGTTCTACACACTTATTGTACTGTACTAGCAAATGTGTTTGCATTTGAAGGGGAAAAAGTGATTTTAAGTCCTTCTGAATACCAGCTCTGAGTCTGATCAAATGACCATATTTTTTTCTAAATTCAGGTCTGTGCTGAGACTAAACAGTACAAAAGATCTAAAAATGTTGACAGTAATATATTTTTTTTGCCCTATAACTGTGATACCGTACAGTGAATGCTACATAACACTTCCACAGGAATCCTTTGTAATACATTTGGCTTGGCTGCAGTAATATGTCTGTCTGTGAGGATATGCTTCTTTGCAATTATCGCAAATGTCGAGTCAAGCTTTCAGGCTATGCGTGGGTCACGGCCTGCTCACATATCTTCTGTGACCAACATGGCAGTGGAGAGTTCAGCCGATCACCAGCAGTTTGTCCAGCATGCACCAGTGCCCTCTCTGGCAAGTTGGATATTGTTCGGACAGAGCTCAGTCCTTCGGAGGAATATAAAGCCATGGTATTAGCTGGATTGCGTCCAGAAATTATTCTGGATATCAGCTCCAGGGCTTTGGCTTTCTGGACATACCAGGTAAATTATATCCAGTAATGGCAGTTAGAGTTAGAAAGAATTCTTTAGTTAAAAACTAGCTAGGTACCTTGCTCCTATGCATATTTAGTCTGAATATTTTTTATCATTCTTATTGCTTTAAAATGTTTTCAGTACCGTATTTTCCGGCGTATAAGACGACTAGGCGTATAAGACGACCCCCCAACTTTTGAGATCATTTTCAAGATTTTTCGTCTTATACGCCGGAAAATCAGCGAGCCCGGGAAGGCACGCCCTCCCCTCTCACTGTGGAGGAAGCAGGGCAGGCTGACGTCTGGCGGGAGCCCACAGGGCAGTCCTGCGCATGCGCGCACTCCCCGGCTGCTCCTTAGCAGCTGGGGAGTGCGCGCGTGTGCAGGACTGCCCTGCCGGCTCCCGCCCGACGCTCTTCCCTCTTGAGGCAGCATCGCTCCCCAGCTCCTAAGGAGTCCTCGGGGATGCTGCCTCAAGAGGGAAGAGCGTCGGACGGGAGCCGGCAGGGAAGTCCTGCGTGCGCGCGCATGTGCAGGACTTCCCTGCCGGCTCCCGTTCGACGCTCTTCCCTCTCGGACTGGAGCCGGCAGGGAAGTCCTGCACACGCGCGCACACGCAGGACTTCTCTGCCGGCTCCCGTCCGATGCTCTTCCCTCTTGAGGCAGCTGCTGCCTCAAGAGGGAAGAGCGTCGGACGGGAGCCGGCTCTTCCCTCTTGAGGCAGCATCCCCGAGGACTCCTTAGGAGCTGGGGAGCGATGCTGCCTCAAGAGGGAAGAGCGTCGGACGGGAGCCGGCAGGGCAGTCCTGCACACGCGCGCACTCCCCAGCTGCTAAGGAGCAGCCGGGGAGTGTGCGCGTGCGCAGGACTGCCCTGCCAGCTCCCGCCAGACGCTGATTTACCGGCGTATAAGACGACTGGGCGTATAAGACGACCCCCCAACTTTTGAGGTGATTTTCATGGGTTAAAAAGTCGTCTTATACACTGGAAAATATGGTAGTTTTAATTAGACACACACTTTTTTTAAACTGTAAGCCACTCAGAGTCATTGAGATAGGCTGCTATAGAAATGGAATAGATAGCTAGATAGATAGATACAGTAGATCAGGGGTGTCAAACTCAATTTCATTGAGGGCCTCATCAGCATTGCGGTTGCCCTCAGCGGGCCAGGTGGGTATGGCCAGGGTGGGCGTGGCCTACTGGGTAGGCGTGGCTAGAGTGCATATGGCCTACTGGGTGGCCATACATCATTTGCATCAAGGGTGCCTATGGGGGCCTGGGCAGGAGTGGGACAGATCTGAGGGTCTCTGGCAGAAGGAGGGTCTCTGGGCCAGGGCCAAGGCAGTGGGGGCCGTTCCCTCATTGTTTCCAAGATGGCTTCGCAGGCCACATGAAACCACTTCACGGGCCGGATCTGGCCCCCAGGCTTTGTGTTTGACATGTCTGCAGTAGATAGATAGATAGATAGATAGATAGATAGATAGATAGATAGATAGATAGATAATCTCCACAGACACATAGAAATAGTGTATTGAGTGACAAAAGTAATTTCATTCAAATCTTCCCAAGACTTACTCCTTGCTACCTATTCTTTATATCCATGTAGGTCCATCAAGAGCGTCTGTATCAAGAATATACTTACAGCAAAGCAGAGGGCCACCTGAAGCAAATGGAGAAAGTCTACACTCAGCAACTCCAGAGCAAAGATATGGAGCTGACATCTATGAAGAGTGAAGTCTCTTCCTTAAAGAAAGTATTGGAGGAATACAAAAAGAAATTCACTGAGCTGTCAGAGAAACTCATGGAGCGTAATCGTCAGTACCAAAAACTGCAGGGCTTGTATGACAGCCTGAGATTACGGAATATTGCTGTGGCCAATCAGGAGGCAGGCCAAGAGCCTGCCATGATGCCTCAGCCTGCTGTCTTTGGTTTCCCTCTGGGTAAGAATGGTGACTTTTAGTATGATACTTCACAAGCACTTCATTGACAGGGTGAATAATGCTTGGATGGAATCTATACACACAGAGCATTATTAAAATGACATAGGGCTGATAAGGACACTGGGCGTTAGACAACTACATGAATGTGGCAACTATGTTATGCTCCCGTTAATAACTTACTGAGCATAACTAGCTTTCCTAGCAATTTAAAGATGTATTATCTCAACATAGTGGTTAACCAGACCTTTTAATTATCCCATTTCACAGGTAAAATAGCATCTGCTTTTTCTGACTGTGAAGTTTTTTTTCAGATTACTTGCATGCATTGCATCGTACCAAACATAGCATGCATCAGTAGACTGCAATGCACAACTTAAAGAAAAGCAGTGTGTTGTCCTGTCTTGGGGTTTGGCAATTGCAACATAAAATGTAAAAATGAATCCCATCCATTTTTAGCTATTATTTTGAATCTAGGTAAAGGTAAAGGTTCCCCCGCACATGCGTGCTAGTTGTTTCCGACTCTAGGGGCCGGTGCTCATCTCCGTTTCAAAGCCGAAGAGCCAGCGCTTGTCCGAGGATGTCTCCGTGGTTATGTGGCCGGCATGACTAGACACCAAAGGCGCCCGGAACGCTGTTACCTTCCCACCGCAGTGGTCCCTATTTTTCTACTTGCATTTTTACGTGCTTTCGAACTGCTAGGTTGGCAGAAGCTGGGACGAGTAACAGGTGCTCACTCCGTTACGTGGCACTCGGGATTCGACCTGCCAAACTGCCGACCTTCTGATCGACAGGCTCAGCATCCTAACCCACTGAGCCACCGCATCCCTATTTTGAATCTAAGCTATCTTTAAACAATCTGAATATTAAGTGCTTTCTGAATAAATATGGTGCCAATCAATATTTGCATGTTTTCTCTTCTGGAGCAAAGAGAGTTTAAATTGGAAAACTGCAAAGAAAGATTTCAGCAACTTCTCCCTAGCATCAGAGTTCTGATTCCCACCTCCTGTGTCTATAATATGGTTTACTTTAAAAATAGAGATTATGATTATGGATCTTCCACCTAAATATAATCTGTCCCTTATTATATGCATGTATCAGTGTTTGGCATCAATGTAGCTAATAAGGCCATTTTTACAGGAGAGGAAATTTAAGCCCTTCTCTAATAAACATGTTTCTCACTCACACGTTCTAGGTAATGCTGCCAGACTGTCTGGGAACTTCACACCTATCCAGGGCCGACATGGTGAGGGGGACTTCCATTTCAAACCTTTCTTTGCCTCCACTCCACCCATGGGTGAGTCTGCCAACGGCTTCTTTTCCTTTGCCTCTCCTGACCGTGATTTGGAACACCACGCAGGAGGCAACAGAGCTTATAAAATTAAGAGAATGTAAATCCTAATGTGCATTTCAGTTTAAGTGCAGGACCTTCTGAAAACCCAGTTCAATATTTACAGGCCCGAGGTTTAAAACTAAACAAAATCTCAACACAAGAAACCAACTTTTCGTTATGTCAGTGAATGTCAAATATTTCCCAAGCCATGTCATATGTTAAAGCAAGAGAGGGACATTTGCAAAGTCAATATTTTTTTGAATGGTTAGATAGTATACTGGTTTACTGTAGTTTACATGTGCATGAGTTTGTTACAGTATTCAGCTTGTCATTTTTCCACTATATAGCAACCTCCTTGCAAACACAACAGTTGTGACACATTTGCAGTGATTTGATTATTGTGCATTATGACAGTTTAATTAGTGCTCAAACACTTAATAATTGCTTATTGTAACGAATGTGTTATAATGTTTTAAACCTCTGATGACTGTTTTCAACTCTCACATCTTAAAATAGCATGTTTTCTTTGATGGGTGTGTAAATATATTTGCAAGGATTTGTTTCTTTGTTTCATTGTTACTTGTAAATAAAAATATGTGGAGGGAAAAATATTACTTGTGTGTATATGTTTCCATTGGTATAAACATCTGTGGATGTCCTTTTTGTCTTTTGTCATTAAGCATTAAATGTTTTTCTGGTCATCAGAAGAAGTAGTCCTCCTCCTCTTCTATACCACTTGGATGTTGAGGGAGAATCATTTTATTAATTTTTTTTAAATGGACCTAAATTATGAGGGCTGTGTTGCTTCAAGCACTTCATCTATTTGATAAATCAGATCATTGGATCACAATCATCCATATGATTTTCTCTGTGTTGTAACATGTAGAATATACCAAATGGGCCTTAAATTAGTAATGATTATTAATTCCATTTATTTAATGGATTTATGGTCATTGCAAGCCTTGATCTCATGGTATTTCACTGTATCACTTTGTAATAAAATCACTCTGATGAAAGGAAGGTTAAGATGGGCAAAATGAGCATGAAAAGTATTTACTGTTTAAAATGAAATCTCACAAGCATGGGATGTACATATGGACATAGAGACATAAGAGAGTGAGGGAATTTATTTATATATTTGTATCCTGGTTTTATTATTTTACAAACCACTCAGAGTGGTGAACATATGTATTTATTTGTATTCTACCTTTGTTAATTTTACAAATAATTCAAGGTAGCAAACATATCCAACACACCTTCCTCCTCCTGTTTTTCCCACAACAACAGCTGTGTGTTGTGTGTTGCGCTGAGAGAAATTGAGTGGCCCAAAGTCTCACCCAGCCAGCGTTCATGAGTAAGACAGGACTAGAAATAACTGTTTCCTTGTGATTCACCCAAAGTCACCCAGCTCACTTTCATGCCTCAGGAGGGATTAGAACTCATGGTCTCCAGCTTTCTCACCTGGTGTCTTAGGAGCTGAATTAAAACATTTGAAAACATTTTCAAATCCTCTAATAGGATTTTATTCTTCATGATACAAACTCACAACATCCTACTGCAGCATGCCACTCCATTCCTTGACCTATTTATTTCTGACTTCTGAAAGCAGTTATTCTGAGGGTACCAATCATAATCAAACCCCAATTTTTACTTCTATGTTTGGAGGAAAAAAAAGGCCCATTGTCTAAATTGTTATGGAATTTTTGCTTTCTTTCTTACTGTTTTTGATGCTTCCATAAAATATAGAAAAGCAATATATAGCTTTTTTGGGCTCGGGGCACATCTAGAATTTTGAGAGGAAATGATGGATAAATGGATGCCAGGGGAGAATTGGTGGTTGTTGTTTTTTTTTTTTTTAAATGGACATACATCATGGAAAGCATGATAACAGAGTTGGAAGGGACCTTGGAGGTCTTCTAGTCCAACCCCCTGCTCAGGCAGGAACCCCTGGCCTGTACCATTTCAGACAAATGGTTGTCCAATCTCTGCATAAAATCCTCCTGGGATGGAATTTTTTCCCCAAAGAATTCTTGAAGTCCACTCAAACTGCCAAGATTGAGAAACACTGATCTAAGCAGGAGCCTTAGTTGGAAATACTCTCCAGAAGTTGTGGGTGCTAGAGGTTTTTAAGAGGAGATTGAACAACCATTTGTCTGACATGGTATAGGGCAGTGATGGCGAACCTTTTAAGAGACCGAGTGCCCAAACTGCAACCCAAAACCCACTTATCGCAAAGTGCCAGGGCCACATCAGCATTGTGGTGCCTTCAAGGGAGGGGCAGGGAAGCGCCTCTGAATGCTGCCGCTGGCATACAAAAGCCGGGGGGGCACGCACGCGCAAAAATGGGCTACCGTGCTGCAAGGCGCAAAAATGGCTGCCGCGGGGTGCAGATACAAGGCGCGGGACCAAGCAAGAATGGGGCAGGGCTAGTATCACGCAGGCACTTGCCCCACCCCATTTGCAGCGTGTGCGTGCTTGCGGTCCCGTGCGTGCAGGTACGTATGTAAAATGCTCCCCCCTCCCTTTTCTTCCAGTCCACCAATCGACAATGGTTGGTGACCTCTGCTCTATCACTTCTACTCAAGTTTGCTAGTGGTCCGCTCCGCCTCCTTTGTGCTGGGCGGGGCTCCTGTGGCGGTGGTGGCCTGATGGACCTGCTGCTGGCAGCGGTGGCACGTGTGCCAACAGAGAGGGCTCTGAGTGCCGCCTCTGGCACGCGTGCCATAGGTTCGCCACCATTGGTATAGGGCAGGGGTAGGCAACCTTGGCTTTTTTATGACTCGTGGACTTCAACTCCCAGAATTCCTGAGCCAGCCATGCTGGCTCAGGAATTCTGGGAGTTGAAGTCCACGAGTCATAAAAGAGCCAAGGTTGCCTACCCCTGGTAAAGGGTTTCCTGCCTGAGCAGGGGGTTGGACTAGAAGACCTCCAAGGTCCCTTCCAACTCTGTTATTCTTCTTATGAAAATAGAAAAACCCCAAAGTTACTGTTGCCCTGCAAGGCAGCAGCCCCAAAAGCTAATACAACAATCCTTGGCTGTATAAACAGAGGCATAGAATCAAAATCACATGAAGTATTAGTACCTCTTTATAAAGCCTTAGTAAAGACCACACCTGGAATGCTGCATCCAGTTTTGGTCACCACATTACAAAAAAGATGCTGAGACTTTGGAAAAAGTACAGAGAAGAGCAACTAAGATGATTGATTATAAAGGCCTGGAGGCTAAAACATATGAAGAAACAGTTGCAGGATTTGGGTTTGGCTTGTCTAGAGAAAAGGAGGACTAGAGGGGGACATGATAACAGTTTTCTGGTATTTGAGGGTGTGTGTGTGTCACCTTATTTTCCAAAGCACCAGAAGACAAGACAAGAAGCAATGGATGGAAACCAATCCAGGAGAGGAGCAATCGGAAATTAAGGAGAAACCTCCTAACAGCGAGGACAATTAACCAGTGGACCGGGTTGCCTTCAGATGTTGTGGACGCTCCATCACTGGAGAAGAGACTAGACCACAGGTCTGCAACCCGCGGCTCCGGAGCCGCATGCGGCTCTTTCAGCCATCTCCTGCGGCTCCCGGTCCTTTGCCATGTGCAGTCCCCCCCCCCAAAAAAAAAGTGGGACTAAAAAGGTTCAACCAATCAATTCAAATATGCAGGGTAGGTGCATATCTCGCCTTGGCTCCACTCTTCAGTCAAACCGTGTTCTGCGCATGCGTGCATGTACGTGCATGCGCACACATTTTTTTTGCAGCTCCCAGTTTTTCTTTTTGTGAGGGAACCGGTTCTGAGTGGCTCTTTCACTGTTTCAGGTTGCTGACCCCTGGACTAGACCAGCCACTTGTCTGAAATGATATAGGTCTCCTCAGTGCTTTTTTTGTAAAAGAAGAAAAAGGTGCCGGAACTCACACACGTCATACCATTTGCCTTGCCTACCCTACAAGGTTCCATCCAAAAAAGGTGCCGGAACTCCGTTCTGAGCGTTCTCTGAGGGAAAAAAAAGCCCTGGGTCTCCTGCTTGAGCAGCGGGCTGGACTAGATGACCTCCAAGGTCCCTTCCAAGCTCTGTTCTGATCCTGGTTCCGCTTCTTCCTCCCCCCCCCCCCGCTACGTCTGAACTGCTCCGAGTCCTCCCGGCCTTTAGAGGCCTCTACTTCCCTCCGTGCTGGCAAGAATGAGAGAGCGAGAGAAGAGGCGGAAAAGGACGGCGAGGCCGCAGCTAATCATGGCCGAGGACGACGAAGAAAACTCGCAAGGTCGGCAACGTCTGCAGGTAACGGCGCGCAA
This sequence comes from Vipera berus, assembly GCF_964194415.1. Lineage (NCBI taxonomy): Eukaryota > Metazoa > Chordata > Lepidosauria > Squamata > Viperidae > Vipera > Vipera berus. Next base: position 11,589,424 of record NC_138205.1, on the reverse strand, counting down.
CAGAGAGTTTTTTCTCCCCCTCTGCATTTGAAAGCCACGATTAAAATAATAATATTTTTTTTAAAAAAAAAAACACGCCTGCGCGTCCTCTTCTTGGGGAAGGGGATGGAGCAAAGTCCCCAGAGCTTTCCCGGATTTACGCAGGCAGGTAACTAGCTGAGCTGGTGGGCAGGAGGCCTTGTCCAAAGCTAGCCGCGTTTGAAGAAGTCGTGGACGAGCAAAAGCAGCTGGCAAAGCTTCTGCTTTATAGTTGGTTTCCGTTAGCCCAGGGCTAGGCAACCTCGGCTCTTTTGTGACTCGTGGACTTCAACTCCCAGAATTCCTGAGCCAGCATGGCTCAGCTTGGAAACCTCTCCCTTTTCCCTCAGCATGGCTGGCTCAGGAATTCTGGGACTTGAAGTCCACGAGTCGTAAAAGAGCCGAGGTTGCCTACCCCTGCGCTAGCTAGCCCGATATGCTCCTCTAGCAATTTTCACAGCTCGGTAATTTAGGCAATGCTGGGAGGGACGAAGTAGGCAGAGCAGGGGACGCTGCCTTCCTGCTTTGTTTGCAGAGAAAGGTATCCCTCTGTAGATCTCCCAAGGTTCTCTTGGATTCCAAAAATGTTAGAGTTATCAGAGAAATCCAGTCTTAATTGCTGCGTCCGGAGTGAGCCATCGTTACGCTCCGTGATCCGCAGGATCAAAGATTTCTGCATTAATCTCTGGCTATTCCACGAAGAGGTTAAATATGCTGGTTGGTTTTGTTATGTAAAAAGAGTGGTTCTGTGCTGTGGAATGTAGTTTAAATTAACGTTTCTCCTTTCTCATAGTTATGCTGGACTTTCAGACAGTACTAGTAAGGAACATTAAATGGAGGACTGATTGATTATATTTTGGATTTTCATATATATATATATATATATATATATATATATATATATATATATATGTAGATCTAGAGTCTCGGGTTTCTTCCCGCGTTCCTTTCATCTTCAGAAAGTTGTGGCGACGTTTCGACGGAATCCCATCCGTCATCATCAGGCCGGAGTTTTCCTCCTGCTGCTTCCGGGAGCAATGCGTGGTCTTCCGTGACCACGCATTGCTCCCGGAAGCAGCAGGAGGAAAACTCCGGCCTGATGATGACGGATGGGATTCCGTCGAAACGTCGCCACAACTTTCTGAAGATGAAAGGAACGCGGGAAGAAACCCGAGACTCTAGATCTACACATACAGACACCCGCGAGAATCTACGAAAACATATATATATATATATATATATATATATATATATATATATATATATATATATATATATATATATATATATAGGTAAAGGTAAAGGTTCCCCCGCACATGCGTGCTAGTCGTTTCCGACTCTAGGGGCCGGTGCTCATCTCCGTTTCAAAGCCGAAGAGCCAGCGCTTGTCCGAGGACGTCTTCCGTGGTCATGTGGCCGGCATGACTAAACGCCAAAGGCGCACGGAACGCTGTTACCTTCCCACCGTAGTGGTCCCTATTTTTCTACTTGCATTTTTTACGTGCTTTCGAACTGCTAGGTTGGCAGAAGCTGGGACGAGTAACAGGCGCTCACTCTGTTACGCGGCACTCGGGATTTGACCCGCCAAACTGCCGACCTTCTGATCGACAAGCTCAGCGTCCTAACCCACTGAGCCACCGCGTCCCTTATATATATATATATATATATATATATATATATATATATATATATATATATAATCTTTTATTAAGTCAAAGCATGGTATCAGCTGTGCTGCCAGGTTTGTATGGAATGGACACGATAAGTTTCAAATTGGGCAATTACATTTTACCTTAGATACTGAAAAATGCTTAATTTATGGTATGCAACCTGGGTGCATGTCGGTGTATTTTGTATTGGCAAGACATCGCTATTGAGAGATCTGACAGTATTTATCCATTTATGAATAGGAATTGGTTGACCACCTATATAATTTCCGAGATCATTATTTTGAGAACCACAGTGTGGAAGATGCTGGGAAAAAACGACAGGATGTTCAGGAAGAAATGGAGAAGACTCTTCAAAAAATGGAAGCCATAGGTGGTAATTCACACATAACTTGCATTTCTGTATCTCTATCTTAAGGCATCTGTTCTGTTTCATTACCAGGTCCTTCAAATATACCAGTACATATGATGCAGCCATAGAATTGAAGATATTTGAGTCTAGTACCATGAGAGAAAGGGAAGTTATAGGAATAGAAAACGCACAGCTGGGGCAGACAGAATTAAACATACCAGCAGTTTAGAGTCCTTGTGTTGCCACAAGAGTCCAGCTCTTCTTGAATTCTATTGATTCTTATCTAATGCCAATCTAGCACTTACAGTTAGTTGACCAGATTCTAGTGTCTGGGCCTCATTTTTTTTATGCTGCAATCTACACAAATGGTCCAGATTCTTTACATCTGACAGAAGTAGATCTGACAGATGATTATAGTATAATCCTCCCCTCCAAAACATCCAGTCCCATGTACCCAAATTTTCTTCATTTCAGCATTTTGATATTCTGATTCTTTATGACTTGGCTACTGGAAATCTTTGTTGTTTGTTTTAATTAATTATTTAAAAGATTTGGACAGTCACCCATCTTGAAAGAACTTTGGGTGGCTCACAAGGACCGTAAAATGGCAAAAAGCATAAAAGCCGTGGCACAAAAATTAAAAACCCTGCTGCTGCAATCAATCTTTCAAGGTTCCCTAACAAGCAGCCACGGACTCCACCCTTTGACCCAATCCCTTGGTAAAAAGTTCTAATTGCCATCTGGAAGGTTAAGAAGATGGGGGCCTGCTGGATTGTGGGATGGAGGATATTCCATAGAGACAGCCACAAAAATGGCATGCTTCCCAGGTTTCCTTGATGGCAAAATGAGGCCTGGAATTTGCTTACCCTATCTCAGGGGTAGGCAACCTTGGCTCTTTTATGACTCGTGGACTTCAACTCCCAGAATTCCTGAGCCAGCCATGCTGAGGAGAAATGGAGAGGTTGCCATGCTGGCTCAGGAATTCTGGGAGTTGAAGTCCACGAGTTATAAAAGAGCCAAGGTTGCCTACTCCTGCCCTATCCCATCAAGTGGGAGAGGCAAATACCCTTAGGGAAAGGCAGTCTCACATCGGTCCCATGTGATGTAGTGCTTTAAAAACAATGGCCAGCATTTTGAATTACACCTGGAAGGTACTTCTAGATGCACCCAACACTGCTGCTGTGTTCTGGACCAGTTGTAACTTCTGAGTGGCCTTCAAGGGCAGCCCCATGTAGATTGTATTTAGGTAGTCTAGATCCTATTTCCCATAATGAGCAACAGATGCTTCTGGGAAATCCTTTAACTAACTCACTAATTTTCTTACTTGCTTATTTCATTTGTATAGTAATGAATTGTGGTTTTGCTCAGCAAATGACTCTGGGCAGCTCACAGTTCATTAGTCAATGTGAGGACATGCTTAGTTTTCTGTTGATAATTAACTTTGATTTTAATTGGAAGAAAATCTTTCTGAGGGTCATTTAAGCAAAGAAATTTAAAACTTAAATCTGTCTTAGTGCTGTTGCTATTACGCATTCTAATCTTGTAAAAGACAGTTGAAAATTCACTTTTGTGAATTATCAACAACCTTACAGACAAATCATCTCAAGCATTTGCAGCACCCAAAAGTCCGTTAGGACTTCTACACTCAAATCAATTTGAATACTCCCTAAATGTAATAATTAAAAATACCAGAAATTAGAATTAAAAATGGAAAGTTTACAGCTATTCCTCATGTACCCACTGCTTTGTTCAGTGACAGCTTGAACTATGACAGGGCTGAAAAAAATAGGTTTACCACTGATCCTCGCAGTTCTCGCAGTGGCTCCATGATCATGTGACTGCAATTCGGGCACTTTGCAGCCGGTGTTCATTTATGATGGTTGCAGCATCCTGTAGTGATAGAATCGCCATTTGCGACTTTAAGAACCAGCTTCTAACAAGCAAAGTCAATGGGGAAGCCGTCAGGAAATTGCAATTCCTGGTCATGTGATGTCACATCATGTGATTCATATGATGTAATGAACATAGTGGAACTGATGTAACTCTGGTGCAGTTGAACATCATTTTTCTGAACTGATGCATCACTTAAAGATAGAGTTGCTGGTCCCAATTGTGTTTATTAAGTGAGGACTACCTGTATCGGTTGATACCCATGAAAGTTTATATCTGGAATTCAGATTTACCATTACCTACTAAGATAGCAGGGACGCGGTGGCTCAGTGGGTTAGGACGCTGAGCTTGTTGATCAGAAGGTCGGCAGTTTGGCGGGTCGAAACCTGAGTGCCGCGTAACAAAGTTGAGCGCCTGTTACTCGTCCCAGCTTCTGCCAATCTAGCACTTCGAAAGCACGCAAAAATGCAAGTAGAAAAATAGGGACCACTACGGTGGGAAGGTAACAGCGTTCCGTGCGCCTTTGGCGTCTTGCCATGCCAGCCACATGACCACGGAGACATCCTCGGACAAGCGCTGGCTCTTCGGCTTTGAAACAGAGATGAGCACCGGCCCCTAGAGTCGGAAACGACTAGCACGCATGTGTGGGGGAACCTTTACCTTTTTACTAAGATAGTATATTTCAATTGCTAGTTGTATGGTTTTTGTATCGAATTATATCGGTGAGAGACATGTGTAAATAATACGGCAAATGGAAGAGAAAAAAATGAACTGGCAAAAAGAAATGTATAATTACTTACAGCTCAATATTAGATGGACTTTTTTCTTTTTGGGGGACAATAATATATGGATGGAATTTCTCTTTTTTCCCCCCTTCCACTTTTATTAGGCTTATCAGAAGGGCGAGCGTACGCACTGATGCTTAAAGGGAAAGCTTTGAATGTATCGGCAGACTATGATGCCCAGTCTGAAGAATTGCTTTCCAAAGCGGTCAAGCTGGACCCAGAATTGGTGGAGGCATGGAATCAATTAGGCGAGGTTTACTGGAAAAAGGGAGATATCTCTGCTGCCCATACCTGCTTCTCTGGAGCGCTCAGCCATGTAAGCTTCCCCTAAGTTCTCTGCTATCAAATAGTTCTTTTGTTTGAAGGATTGTTCGGGAACCTGGATTCCAAAATGGTGGCGCAGTGCAGTACTGCAGGCTGACTCTGCCTACAGCCAGGAGTTCGATCCCAAGCGACTCAAGGTTGACTCAGCCTTCCATCCTTCTGAGTTCGGTAAAATGAGGACCCAGATTGTTGGGGGGCCATATGCTGACTCTTTTAACTGCTTAGAGAGGGCTGTAAAGCAATATGAAGTGGTATATAAGTCTTAAGTGCTATTGCTATTTCTGATGGTATTGTGTAGATCAAGTAAATCCCTTTCAGAGAAAAGATAGTCCTTGACTTACGACCACAGTGTGTGTGTGTGTGTGTGTGTGTGTGTGTGTGTGTGTGTATGTGTAAAATAGACCAAGTCAATCTGATACACTACAGGTAATCCTTAACTTACAACCACAATGGAGCCCAAAATTTCCATTGGTAAGCAAGACCGTTGTTAAGTGAGCTTTGCCCCATTTTAGAACTTTGCTTGCCACCATTGTTAAGTGAATCGCCGAAATTTTTAAGTTAATAACAAGGCTGTTAAGTGAATCTGGCTTCCCCATTGACTTTTACTTGTCAGAAGGTCACAAAAGGTGATCACAGAACCCCGGGAACCAGTTGCCAAGCGTCCATGCATCATGTGACCATGGGGAGATTGCGATGGTCGTTAAATTTGAAAAACTGTCATAAGTCACTTTTTTTGGTGCTGTTGTAACTTTGGAACAGTTGATTGCAAGTCGAGGAGTACCCATTAATTTGGAGAAGCCTGTTTGCGCAGTCCTCGATTTGCAAATGGAAGTTCCATTGCTCAGCATGGTGATTGTTAGCACCAGAGTCCTGGTGGACAATCACTTAAATATGAGCCAGCAGTGTGCTGCAGCTGCCACAAAAGCCAACACAGTTCTAGGCTACATTAACAAAGGGATAGAATCAGGATCACGTGAAGTGTTAATATTATTTTATAACACCTTGGTAAGGCCACACTTGGAGTACTGCATCCAGTTTTAGTTATCACAATATGAAAACTGGTGAAACTCTAGAAAAAGTGCAGAGAAGAGCAACAAAGATGATTGGGGGACTGGAAGCTAAAACATATAAGGTCCCTTCCAACTTTATTATTATTATATAAAACTTGTATTCATTAAACATGAAAGTCAACTGAACACTCAAATTGACTGGCACTAATGGTTGACATGGGTTGCTGCCAGCATCCTAGGTATCAACCAGGTATCTCCTTAAAATGTAAGATGTTCCGAGTAGCACAGATTTTGTAGCTTTGCTGGAGTTATTGCAGGAAGCTGCAATTTCTTGATGTATTTTGCAAAGTTTTTGGACATAGTTCCCAGTGCCCCGATGACAATGGGTATCATTGTTACACGTTTCATCCATAATTGCGCAGTTTCGATGGCCAGGTCGCGGTATTTCGTAATTTTTTTCAGTTCTTTTTCTTCGACTCTGGCATCTCCTGGTACAGCAATATCAATCAACTGTACGCTTCGGTTCTCTATGACTGCGATATCTGGCGTGTTGTGTTCCAAATGACGATCTGTCTGTATTCGGAAGTCCCACAAGAACTTCACCCTCTCATTCACTACAACTTTTTCCACCCTATGTTCCCATGACTTTTCGGACACAGGCAAGTCGTATTTTTTACACAATGCCCAGTGGATGAGTTTAGCAACTCTGTCATGTCTAGCTTTGTAATCAGTTTGTGCGATTTTGCTGCACTCACATATTAAATGTGAAACAGTTTCAAGTTTGTCGTTGCAAAGTTGGCAATTTGGATGAGGATGATGATGATGATGATGATGATGATGATTATTATTATTATTACTGTTATTATTATTATTGTTATTATATATTATATATTATACTGTATATTATATATTATACTGTATATTATATATTGTATATTATATATTATATATTATATATTATATATTATATATTATATATTATATATTATATATTATATATTATACATTATGGTCTTCCTTGCCATGGATGTTAAAACAAATCACATTAGCTGTTAAGTGAATCATTGGGTTGTTAAGCAAATCCAGCTCCCCCTCCCCATTGACTTGCTTGTTGGAAGCCGGTTGGGAAGGTCGGAAATGGCAACCACCTGACCCCAGGATGCTACAACTATCATAATTACATGCTGGTGGCCAAGTGCTTGAATTTTGATCACGTGACAGTCGGGATGCAGTGGTTGTTAGTGAGAGCACCAATCATAAGCCTTTTTTTTTACGTCACTGTAATTTCGAACAACTGCTAAATGAATGGCAAATAATATAATAATAGCAATAGTAGTAACATCATCATCATCAAAAAGTTGGAAGGGACCTTGGAGGTCATCTAGTCCAACCCCCTTCTCAGGCAGGAAACCCTATACCATTTCAGACAAATGGCTGTCCCGTCTCTTCTTTAAAACCTCCAGTGACTGTTTTCAGTTCTCACATCTTAATCCAGTGGTGCTCTTTCACAAGGCAACTGGACTTTCTTGTTTTTCTTTGAAGACATTTCGCTTCTCATACAAGAAAGACCACATTTTGGACAGAGGGGACTGCTGGTTTGAAAAAGGGGTCAAAGAAGCCATCTGTGTCAACACCGAACAGCCTTCTCTCAACAGAGGGAGAGGGATAGGACATCATCTATCTCCAGTCTACAAGACAGTCCTTTCAGCAGTTCCAAGAAGGCTCCACATCTATTTGCACTGCACAGGTGACCCTGAGGACACAGATAAACCTCCAAGGGGCCTCACTGACTCTCTAAAAGAATGCAAACGACCAGCTGTCTGTAAGGAGTATAAATCCTTCCATTCCCCACCATCCAGTCAGAGCTGAAGAAGCTTCTTGGATGAGAAGTGAAATGCCTTTAGAGAAAAACAAGAAAGTCCAGTTGCCTTGTGAAAAAAGCACCTTTGGGATAACTATGACCTGGATGACTTGAGAATCTCCATAGACTCTCACATCTTTAAGGTAGCATGTTTTCTTTGATGGGTATGTAAATATATTTGCAAGGATGTGTTCCTTTGGTTCATTGCTGCTCGTAACTAAAAATATACGGAGGGAAAAATATTACCTGTGTGCATACATTTCCAAACCATTGCTAAACGAATGGACAATAGAGAACTGCCTGTATTTTGAGCTTAATAAAACTTCTAGTTTTATACAGAAATCTTGTCCTGCAGTGTTGCTATCTCAGCCAAACACGCCTTTCTTTTCTACCCTCTTAGCGTAAGAACAAAGTCTCCTTGCAGAACCTCTCCATGGTGTTACGGCAGCTGCGCACCAGTTCTCCTGATGAACATGCACAAAACGTGATGGACAGTGTGCGGCAAGCCAAACTGGCGGTACAGATGGATGTCCGTGACGGACGCTCTTGGTGTGAGTTTTACAACACAGTCTTTTTAGCCTAGGCAGGGAAAGGGCAGAGAAGAGAATGGGATATGCAATTGGCTAATTTATGTTTTCTGCATTCCACAGATGTGCTGGGCAATGCCTATCTCTCCTTGTTCTTCAATACGGGGCAGAAGCCCAAGATCTCCCAGCAAGCACTGAGTGCCTATGCCCAAGCAGTAGGTGCTGGAGGGGACCCGAGACAAAGCTGTGGTATGGGGGAGGAAGGGATGGTTGTTCAAGTTAAGCCTCTGTAGTAAATTCTAGCGCAGTGATCCCCAATTCCGGCTTTGTGGACCGGCGGGGGGAGAGAGGGAATGGTTATGCACGAGCGGCAGGCGAAAACGCACATACGCACAGCTACATTTGTGCGAGTGGCAGGCACACGTGCTCACCCACTGCTCGCTCAAGGGGAGATGTGCTTGCGCGCTCACTTGCCTGCTGCTTTTGCCTCCTGGTTCTGAACAGGCTGGGGCCCAGAAGTGGGCCCCAGCCTGGCTATTGAGGAACCCCATTCTAGAGGGCCAGGTGAGAAGAGTACATTTTGTGCAGTAGTCAGTGTGGTTATTGGAAGACTTGAGCTCATATTTTGATTTAGATCCAGAATACGCTACAGGTAGTCCTTGACTTGACGACCATAATTCAGCCTGGAATTACAGTTGTTAATCATATTGGTGACCACACCTGATTTTGAAATTTTTTTGTGGTGGCAGTTAAACTGAATCCATGATCTTTAAATGAGAGCTGGCCGGATGCGTCATGCCGAAACTGTGCCCACCCCATTGCCGGCTATGGGAAAAAGTCCCGCTATGTCGCGCGATGTCACGATGACATGCCTGTTCTAGTCCAACCCTCTGCTCAGGCAGGAAACCCTATACCATTTCAGACAAATGGCTGTCCAGTCTCTTCTTAAAAACCTCCAGTGTTCGAACACCTACAACTTCTGGAGGCAATTCATTCCACTGATTAATTGTTCTAACTGTCAGCAAATTTCTCCTTAGTTCTAGGTTGCTTCTCTTTTTGATTATTTTCTGGAGTGTAGACCACAGTTCCTTAACAATGTATTTCTAATGTGATTCTCGCTTGATAATGACATTCTTCTTATGAATTCATGCACCCCGAAAGATTTTATAAAAGGTCCATTTGCTAGCTAGAGGAGGGTACAGCAGGATTAATAGTGTATGGGAAAAGTTGTCTGCCATACCTTTGAATGGTCACTAAGCAACCAGTTAGAAGTCAAGGACTACTTGTAGTTTGGTTTCGGGAAAAAAGGCATTCTCTTGAATTCACTGGAAAGCTTCAAATTTTAACTGTGGCAGAAATGCATCCTATTGGTCACATCAGTTCCTTAGCTCTGCCTTAAACAGAATTCTGTGGGTTCCTTCTTGTTATATATAAAATGTCTGTTGATACCTACTCATACAGTAGTCCTTGGTTGTAAGGGTAAAGGTAAAGGTTCCCCCGCACATGCATACTAGTCATTTCCAACTCTAGGGGCCGGTGCTCATCTCCGTTTCAAAGCCAAAGAGCCAGCGCTTGTCCGAGGACGTCTCCGTGGTCATGTGGCCGGCATGACTAGATGCCAGAGGCGCACAGAACGCTGTTACCTTCCCTATTAGTGGTGGTCCCTATTTTTCTACTTGTATTTTTATGTGCTTTCGAACTGCTAGGTTGGCAGAAGCTGGGACGAGTAACAGGCGCTCACTCTCTTACGCGGCACTTGGGATTTGACCCACCAAACTGCCGACCTTCTGATCGACAAGCTCAGTGTCCTAACCCACTGAGCCACCACGTCCCTTGGTTGAGATAGGTGTAAATAAGAATGAATGTTTGTTTTGCAATAACAATAATAGATTTGGAAGGAACCTTGGAGATCTTCTAATCCAACCCTTTGCTCAAGCAGGAGACCATACCGTTTCAGTCAAATGGTTGTCCAATCTCTTCTTTAAAAGCCTCCAGTATTGGAACACCCATAACTTCAGAAGACAAGCTGTTCCACTGATTAATTGCTCTAACTGTCAGGGAATTTAGTTCTAGGTTGCTTCTTTCCTTGATTAGTTTCCATCCATTGCTTCTTGTTCTGCCTTCAGGTGCTTAGGAGAATAGGTTGACCCCCTCTTGTTTTGAGGGAGTGAGGGAGGAAGAATATTCCATGTGAATGAATTTGTTCTTTATCTAGCTGCAGTGTTGATTGTGCATGCTTTCCTTCTGATTTTTTTTTTTTTGCAATAGGAAAAGGTGGACCCCACTGCTACTTGTAACCCAGATTTGCATCTCAATCGAGCCACGGTAAGGAAATGGAATAAAGAAGGCAACACAAAGTTGGCTTATGTAGGAATGATCCACCAAGAAAAGCTTTATTAGAATCACAGTTGGTGATTCCTAAGTGTAATGTGATCCAAGGCTGTGGGCTAAGTTGTTGACTGGAAAATCATATTTTTTTAACTTTGGAGAGTTGGGGCTATGTTTTAATTGCTCAGTATCAGGACATAGCAGCATTTGTTGATCTGGTTTGGCCTTGGGAGCCTAAACAGCATTAATTTAATTTAATAATTTAATTTAATAATTTGATTTCTATACCGCCCTTCTCCCGAAGGACTCAGGGCGGTGAACAGGGCAATACACAATAAAAATCAGATACAAAAATTAAAAAACCATTAAAAACCAATTAAACATCATGCCCATAAAATCAATACATATTAAGTTAAAAACTAATTTTAAAAAAACCCAACCCCACCCCGTCAGACCAGGCCAGCTTGTTCGAAAAAAAATGTTTTAAGATCGCGCCGGAAGGAGCGAAGGTCGGGGGCCGTCCGGAGCTCAACCGGTAAGCTGTTCCAAAGGTCTGGCGCGCCCACAGAGAACGCTCTCCCCCTGGGGGTCGCCAATCGGCATTCTTTGATCGGCGGCACCCTGAGGAGGCCCTCTCTGTGGGAGCGCACTGGACGGAGGGACGTTGACGCCGGTCGCAGGTGTTGCCGTAGGTAATCCGGACCCATGCCATGAACGGCTTTGTACGTCATAACTAACACCTTGAACCTCACCCGGAGAGCAACCGGTAGCCAATGCAGCTCGCGGAGCAGAGGTGTAACATGGGAGTATCGGGAAACTCCCAAGACAACTCGCGCGGCTGCATTCTGCACCAGCTGGAGTCTCCGGGTGGACCTCAAGGGCAGCCCCATGTAGAGAGCATTACAGTAGTCTAGACGAGAGGTCACGAGCGCATGAGTGACTGTGCGCAAGGCATCCCGGTCTAGATAGGGCCGCAACTGGCGCACCAGGCGAACCTGGGCAAAGGCCCCCCTAGTCACAGCTCCAATATGCTCTTCCAAAGAGAGCTGTGAATCTAGAAGGACCCCCAAGTTGCGAGCCCTATCTACGGGGGGTAATAGCTCACCCCCCATGGCCAATGATGGGATAATCGGAATTTCCCGGGATGCCGGCACGAACAGCCACTCAGTCTTGTCAGGGTTGAGTCGAAGCCTGTTCCTCCCCATCCAGACCCGGACCGCCTCCAGGCAACGGGACATCACGTCGAGGGCATCGCTGGGGTGGTTTGGGGTGGAAATAAAAAGTTGGGTATCATCAGCATATTGGTGATACCCAACTCCAAAACCACGAATGATCTCACCCAGCGGCTTCATATAGATGTTGAACAGGAGAGGCGAGAGAACCGATCCCTGAGGAACTCCACAAATGAGAGGTCTCAGGGTCGATCTCTGCCCCCCTGCCAACACCGACTGCGAACGTCCCAGGAGGTAAGAGGAGAACCACTGGAGAACCGTGCCTCCCACTCCTAACCCCCTGAGACGTCGCAGCAGGATACCATGGTCGATGGTATCAAAAGCCGCTGAGAGGTCTAAAAGGACTAGGACAGAGGAACAACCCCTGTCCCGAGCCCGCCAGAGATCATTCACCAGCGCGACCAATGCCGTCTCCGTGCTGTACCCGGGCCTGAAACCCGATTGGTACGGGTCTAGGTAGTCAGCTTCCTCCAAGAACAAAGGGAGCTGATGCGCCACCACGCTCTCAACAACCTTCGCCAAAAACCGAAGGTTGGAGACCGGACGATAGTTGTTTAAAATTGCTGGGTCCAAGGCCGGCTTCTTGAGGAGGGGTCTCACCACCGCCTCCTTCAAGGCGGCGGGAAAACTACCCTGACTCAAAGAAGCAGTAATCACTGCCTGGAGCCAGCCTCGTGTCCCATCCCGGGCTGCATAAGTCAGCCAGGAGGGGCACGGGTCCAACAAACACGTGGTGGAGCTCAGCTTCCCCATGATCTTGTCCACTTCTTCAGGGGTCACAGGATCGAACTCTTCCCAGATTAAATCGACAAGACCGCCCGTATCCTCTTCGACAGACTCTGCCCAGTCGGAGTCCAAACCGGTCCGGATCCGAGCGATTTTGTCCGACAGAAATCGACTAAACTCCTCGGCTCGACCCTGCAAGGGTTCCTCCCTCACCTCCTGATTAAGGAGAGAGCGAGTCACCCTAAACAGGGCGGCCGGGCGATTCTCTGCGGACGCAATGAGGGTGGCAAAGTGGTTAGACCTAGCCACCCTCAATGCTGCGAGATAAGTTCTCGTAAACGACCTTAGTCGTAACCGGTCGGATTCGGATCGGCTGGACCTCCAACAGCTCTCTAGGCCCCGTCTCCGACGCTTCATCTCGCGGAGCTCCATGGAGAACCATGGGGCCCATTGGGATCTGCGTCGGGTCAAGGGCCGCATGGGTACAACTTGGTCGAGTGCCTCTGTGGCTGCCTTTTCCCAGGCTTCCACCAGGGCATCGACCGAGCTGTGAGCAAAGGAGGCAGGTGGGGGCCCAAGCGCCGTTTGGAACCGCTCAGGGTCCATAAGGCGCCTAGGGCGGAACCATCTTGTTGGCTCAGCAACCCCACGACAGGGAGTGGCAAAACGGAAGACCATCCGCAGGAGATGATGATCGGTCCATGACAGGGGTAAATTAATTGGGGAACCCCCCCCAAGATCATCTAACCACCGTCCAGATAGAAAAACTAGATCGAGCGTGTGACCCCCTCCGTGAGTTGGGCCCAGAATAATCTGCTTCAGGTCCATGGCCGTCATGGAAGCCATGAACTCCCGAGCTAACTCAGATGATCCCCCCAGGGATGGTAGGTTGAAGTCACCCAAAACTATAAGTTTGGGGAACTCAACCACCAACCCTGAGAGGATATCGAGAAGCTCAGGCAGGGCTGCTGCCACGTGTCTAGGTGAAATATACACCAACAGCAAGCCCAACTGAGCTCTGGGACCACATCTCAGGAGGAGGGACTCACACCCGGCTATCTGGACTATGGTGGCCTCCCGCGGACATAAGGTCTCCCTCACAACAACTGCCACTCCACCGCCCCTACCTTGAGCCCTAGGCTGGTGCAGCACCCGGAAACCTGATGGGCTAAGATCAACCAGGGGGACCCCGCCCTCTGGGCCCAACCAGGTCTCCGTAATGCAAGCCAGGTCCGCATGCTCCTCCTCAATCAGATCGTGAATGAGAGGTGCTTTATTCATTACAGACCTGGCATTAAAATACACGAGCCTGAGCTCAGGTGGCTGCTCATCCTCGCTCCCGGTACCACGTGCTGAAATCAGAGGGTCGGAGCGCATCACCGCTTGAAGACAGCGGGGACGCACCCCCGGGTATTGATGTGGCCCTCTGTTCCTACACCTGCGGCCATTCCCAACCGCCGTGGGAATAGATAATCCCACACCCTGCTCCGGGGCCCCGTAAACCCCCAGCCCGGCCCCTACCACGGCGCGATCAGTCCCTGACCTGGTCTGAGAAACGGTTGGTGGAACCCCCCTAGTTTCCAACCGAGCCGATGAGCCCACCCCCCTCCCTAACCCCTCAAAACATTTAGCTAAAAAACACACCAGGGGCCTCTTATTAAATTTGGAAGAGAGGCTCCTGTCCCTGCCCAGCCATCTCTCGGGGTCCCAATAATTGGGTCCGTCATCAGGAGGCACGATGGAAAAGCAGGCGGGTCGCACCCAGGAGAGGGGGGCACCCCTGAGCGCCAATAAGGCTGTGCTGGAGTAAGATAAAACCATTAGTCCGGGGGAGTCCAGTCAGGCAGTCCATCAGTCAAAAGTTGGGAAGCTGAAAGTCAAAAGTGTCCAATTCACCAGCTCCCTGCCACTGAGCTGGGTACCAGTCAGATGACTCCAGGATAGAACAGGCACCTCCCTCTCACGAAGGGCCCAGATCTACGATGGGATGGACAATTGCCAACTCAAAAGGGCATACCTCCCTAGATCTCTCACCTCTAGGGAGGCAGCAGATGGTAATTGGTTGGTATCGATGATAACATATACGAGCCGCCCTCTCACAGAGGCTCGTCCAAGACCTTCTTGCTTCAGTGGGGACCATAGAGAGAGAAAAAGAAGAGCAGCAGTTATCAGGATTAACCTGAGGATAACCATAGTTAAGTTGGAGAGCAGAGTTCCTCTCAAGGCGGGAAACGCAAAGCGGGGAGAGCAGGAGACGCAGGATAGAAGATCGATGGACCCCGATGCAGGGGGCTGAAAGCCGGAGGCAAAAAGGGGTAGTTAGGGGTAGTTAGTATTTAACAGAGTTGGAAGGGACCTTGGAGGTCTTCTTGTCCAACTCCCTGTTCAGGCAGGAAACTGTTCTATACCATTTCAGAGAAATAGTTATCCAATGTCTTCTTAAAAATGTGGAATTCGGATAAAGCATCATCAGCAAATCCCAGGGTTGGAGGCAGATGGAAAAAAAACATTTTGGAAAAGGCAGCATCAAACACATGATGCTCCACGAGTGTCCCCAAGGATCTCCATGAATGTGTCTAGGAAACTCCTTGGGGCAGAGACTCTTGTTGACAGAGAGATGGGGGGCTGAATAGTGAGTAACAAAAAACACGCACTCAGCTCTTCAAGGACATAGAGAACCTGCTTAAGTTTATTCTCCCCAATTCTTCAAACAGATCTGTACACCTTCTAGTGGGGGAAAAAAGGCTACACTACTAAATGAAAGATCACTGGGCCACTAAGGAATACCTGGTGTGCCAATCAACTGTTGAGTGGTTAGTGGACAGGCAGTGGTCCCAGAGCTGGTGGCAGCAGTGAGGCGTGGAGACACTTGGAATTGTGTCTTTTGGGAAGGCAGCACATTAGTTTTGTGGAAAAAACAACAACAGTGGGTCACAAAGGCTGCTTGATGGACTGCCTGTGGCCCTTGAGCCAAGTGCTTGCCTTGAGCATTTAGGGACGGGTTGAAAAGATTGGAGTCACAGAAGTCAAAACCAAGATTTCACAAGTACCAGGTGGTCCTTGACTTACGACCATAATCGAGCCCAGATTTTCTGTTGCTAAGCATGAGTTCCTCCCCCCCCATTTTACGACCTTTCTTGCCACAGTTGTTAAGCGAATCATTGCAATTGTTAAGTTATTAATGTGGTTGTTAAGTGAATCTGGTCTCCCCATTGCCTTTGCTAGTCGGAAGGTCGCAAAAGGGGATCACATGACCCCGGGACACTGCAACATGCCAGTTGCCAAGCTTCCGAATTTTGATCACACGTCTGTGGGTGATGTAAGTGTAAAAAGCTATCACAAATCACTTTTTTCACTGACAAAGCTGCCACTAAACGAATAGTTGTAAGTGGAGGACTACCTGTGTATATTTTTTCATTCGTGTATTAGGATGCTAAGCTTTTTTTTGGATCCTAGAGACAGGCATCCATCTGAGTCCGAATTGTCTTGCAGTGTTGTTTTTGTATACTTTTTGCCCAGCTTTCTAAGTATGAAGAAAACTACATGGAAGCCCTAGAGGGTTTTGCACACGCCGCAGCCCTTGACCCGGCTTGGCCAGAACCTCAACAACGGAAGCAGCAACTCATGGACTTCCTTGAAAGACTAAGTGGACTCCTTGAAAACAAGGTATTATGGTGGTGGGATTTGTCTTTTTTTTGTCCCACCCCCGTCCTGCCCATGTTAGGTAAGGTCATGTCTGCAAACAAGTCTTGTTTCTGCTGTTTTCCTCTCATAGGGCAAGGTGAAAGGCAAAAAGCTGCAAAGCATGTTGGGAAGCCTACGGACCTCCCATCTGGGCCCTTGTGGTGATGGACATTATCAAGGGCCTTCAGGTCAGAAGGTAGAACTACAGAGACAATCTCTCAGTGCCTTGCAGCCTGGTGTTAACACTGGTACTGTGATCTTGGGGAAGGTGCTATTCAGCCTGACTACTGAGGAAAAAGTGCCTTTGTGAGTAGAACACTCTATTTTCAATCTTTCCTGCCCTGCTATCACCGATTTCTGGTGCTGGCTTTCACAGCCTGCGTCTGTTAGGCAGTGTTGGACTTCAGGGTTTAGTGGCCTTAGTGCAGAGCAGGGGTAGGCAACCTTGGCTCTTTTATGACTCTTGGACTTCAGCTCCCAGAATTCCTGAGCCAGCTATGGTGACTCAGGAATTCTGGGAGCTGAGGTTCATGAGTCATAAAAGAGCCAAGGTTGCCTACCCCGGGTGTAGAGCAACTATGGCAATATTACGACCTGTGGACTTCAACTCCCAGAGTTCCTGGCTCAGGAATTCTGGGAGTTGAAGTCCATTGGTTGTGAAATTGCTATAGGTGCCTAACCCCTGAGCTGGAGAACTGTGGCTGGCATCCAAGGAGGCCAAGTTAACACAGACCAGAGGCAACATCATTTTCCTTCTGAAGATGGCAGCCACAGCTTCTAGCGATTCAGAGGGTTTTAAAGATTGATATAGAAGTTGAGACCAGAGAGGATTTGGGTGTGTGTGTGTGTGTGTGTGGAATTGATGGACAAAGAGTTGCAAAAAAGTTGTGGAATTTTGTTTATACGACAACTATAGCAAGATTATTGTATGCGCAAAGATGGAAAGATATGGACCACCGGCGACGGATGAACAGTTTGCAAGGATGACAGAATTTGCTGAGATGGCTGAATTGACTTCTTCTTCGATCAGAGAAAAGACAAAATATACATTTATTGATATAAACTTATGATTTATGGCAGAAGTGGGCAACTATGGCCTCTTTATGACCTATGTGTTAAGGTTCCAACTGATGATCCCAACGAAGTAAGCACAGCTGAAACTTTCAAATCTCTAATGAAAACTTTATGGAGCACACCATTTCGGCACAGATGAATGGAAAACCGGTTCTGAATAATTGGCACCAAAAATCAGTATATTAAAGTATAGAAACTCCCCTCCCTCCTAATAGGTCACATTGTCAGACAGTTGTGAGAAAAAGTCTTCAGTTCTTCGTAAACAGCTTTTGAGAGACCTTGATTCTCACAACCTGGCAGCTTGAACCTGCAGCCCATATTCCATTCCTCCCTCTTCCCCACTGAGTCTGTAGGCCAGCTAAGAAGCAATAATGGACGAAGCAGCATAAGCAATCTTCGCAGCTTGACACTATGGACTTCAACTCCCAGAATTCCTGAGCTAGCCAGGCTGGCTCAGGAATTCTGGGAATTGAAGTCCACAGGTTGTAAAGGGGCCATAGCTGCCCACCCTTGATTTATGATTTAGTAACTGCCTCTTGAATTCACAGCATGTAGTCCATGCTAGATCTTTATCGAATATGTTTGGCTTAAATTGCACAACAGGGGCAATAATTGACTTATTTCAATTTTTCCACTTTCTGTTCCCCAATAGCACCTTCGGATTGGTAGACTCACTTGAAGGCCCTTGTTTTGCTGTCACTGTTTACAACATGGTACAAAGCTGGGGGGTCCTAATTGGGGACTCGGTGGCCATCCCTGAACCACATCTTCGGCACCATCACATCCAACACCAGAACAAAGTGAGTCTACTCTCCCTATTCCCCCTTTGTCTCTCCTAGGTCATGCCGTGAATCAAGTTCAAACTTAATCAGAGCCTTCCACAAATAATCTTAACGTTTATAACGGGCAACCTGGAATTACAGACCGCCCTCAATTTATGTCCACATTCAGGACCAGAATTTCTGATGCTGAACAAGATCATTGTTGAGTCATGCCTGATTTTATGACCTTTTTACCCTGGTTGTTAAACGAATCACTGCAATTAAGTGAGTTCAGGCAGTTGTTAAATGAATCCAGCTTCTTCCATCGACTTTGCTTGTTGGAAACTGACTGGGGAGATTACACATGGCGATCATGTGATCCTTCAACTGTCCTAAATACATGCTGGGTTGCCAAGCCCTTGAATTTTGATCACGTTACCATGGGGATTGCTGCAAGGTTTGTGAAAGCAAGGACCGATCTCTAGTCACTTTTGTTCTGTGCTATTGTAACTTTGAATACACACTAAAAGAAGGGTTGTAAGGTGTGGGCTAGCTGTACTTAAATGGAGAAATATTGGAAATATTCCTTTGAAAACAAAATGAGAGCTTTTATTTTCTTCATACATTTGTACGTGTTTCATGTCTTTTTTTTTGCCATGTATATGTATAAATTCAAACTAGATTGATGTTTGTCTGTGTCATATATGTCTGTATATGGGTATTTGCATAACGGTGGTTTTTTTGAGAGAGAGAGCTGAATGCAACAAAATTTCATTTTAATGTATGGTGATTAGGGTGCATTTAAAGTGAGAATGAAGTTTTTATTCTAGTCTAGTCTATTCTAAAGTATCTGTGTAAGCCAGCTATGATTGTTCTTTTGTCCTTGTTTACATTATTGTTCTATTATTTTACAAGTGGTCCTCGAGTTAACAACAGTTCATTTACTGACCGTTCAAAGTTACAGTGGCACTGGAAAAAGTGACTTATGACCGTCTTTCACACTTACGACTGTTGCAGCGTCCCCAGGGTCACGTGACCAGAATTCAGATGCTTTGGCAACTGACTCATACTTACGGCGGCTGCAATGTCCTGGGGTCACGTGATCTCCTCCTGCAATCTTCTGACAAGCAAAATCAATGGCGAATCCAGATTCACTTAACAACCATGTTACTAAGATTAGATTAGGTAAAGGTAAAGGTTCCCTCACACAAGCGTGCTAGTCGTTTCCGACTCTAGGGGCTGGTGCTCATCTCCGTTTCAAAGCCGAAGAGCCAGCGCTTGTCCGAGGACGTCTCCGTGGTCATGTGGCCGGCATGACTAGACGCCAAAGGCGCACGGAACGCTGTTACCTTCCCACCAGAGTGGTCTCTATTTTTCTACTTGCATTTTTACGTGCTTTCGAACTGCTAGGTTGGCAGAAGCTGGGACGAATAACAGGCGCTTACTCTGTTACGCGGCACTCGGGATTTGATCCACCAAACTGCCGACCTTCTGATTGACAAGCTCAGTGTCCTAACCCACTGAGCCACCGCGTCCCTTAAGATTAGATTAGATAAACCCTTATTGTCATTTTATTGTCACTTTAACAATTTCAGTGATTCCCTTAACAACTGCGGCAAGAAAAGCAGTAAAATGCGGCCAAATTCACTGAACCGCCGTCTCGCTTAGCAACGGAAACTCTGGGCTCAGTTGTGGTCGTAAGTCAAGGACTTACCTGTACTCCAATTCTATTTTCAAGCCTCCTCATTTTTAATTCCTTTCCTTTCAATATTTCAGCCGCCTCTCCACAAGAGAGAGCATCTCACATTACCTAAAGTTCTTCGTTCTCATCCTTTTTTTCCCCTTTCTTGTTCTTCTTTTTCCTGCTTTTTAGAGTTTTTCTTTTTCTGGCATCCGCGTCGAGACCCCTCTGGTTCTGGTGGTGAACGGCAAAGTGCAAGGATCGCAAAACCAGGCCGCTGCGACCGTTGCCTATCAAGCACAAAGTGAATGAGGAGAGACGAAGGGCAAAATTTCCGGGGATGCTGAAGAGTTTTAGGCTACATCAGTTCCCTCTCTGCCTACTTTTTCAATAGTTTAGAGAGATTGGACCATCCAGCCGTTAAGTGAAGGAGCGAGAGAAAAAGAGAATTGTTTGTTCAACCTGGTGCTTAATTCTCATCTCTTTTTGTCCCCGTCCCCCCCCCCCCCCGGTTTCTTTTCCACCGATAGCTGTTTTGCTTTCAGTTGTGCTAAAATGAGTGTCTACAGAAAATCAGGGGGCTGCTTCTCTCTAGTTTTCTCCCCTTTTCCTGATCCCTTCTTTCATCTTCGCTCTCAGCTTCGCCTCCATCGCATTTAAGTTTGGGCAGTCGGTCAGTTTAGATTTTTTTTTTTAAATCCCATTCGTCTGAATCAAACTCTGCTCTTTTTGCAGCGTAATTAATGAAGTCAGTGGGACTTAGGGTAGCCTGGCTATCCTAAATCCCACCGTCTTCTGGGTCAGTGTGATCAAGGCTACATCCAACTCGTTATTTCTGTGTAAACGGAAGAGATGCTTCCTGTATTTATTTGATATTATTTTGTGATGGTGTTTTGTTTTTTTTGTTTTTTGTAATTTTTGTATACTTTTTCCACCGGACTCCTGATCATTTCCCTTCCGAACCAATAAAACGAGTCCTTTGCCATAATGTTGTGTAAAGTTTATGTTTATGGAGAATGGTAAAACAACTGTTTTAATTAGAATTAAGCAAATCTTCTGTGTTGATCTCATACTGCTTAGAATGGAATGCAATGGAATAGAAATAGAAATAGAAATAAGAACAGAACGGAACAGAACAGAATAGAAATGGGAACGGACTAGGAATGGGATTAGGAATAGGAATAGGAATGAAATAGAACAGAATAGAATAAAATAGAATGGAACAGAATAGGAGTGGAATGGAATAGAATGGAATGGAATGGAATGGGAACGGAAGAGAATAGAATAGAATGTAGAATAGAATGGAATGTAGAATAGAATGGAACAGAACAGAATAGAAAAATAGGAATGGAATAGAACAGAACAGAATAAAATAGAATGGAATGGCATAGAACAGAATAGAATAAAATAGAATGGAATGGAACGGAACAGAACAGAACAGAATAGAACAGAACAGAATAGAATTTTTTATCGGCCAAGTGTGATTGGACACACAAAGAATTTGTCTCCAGTGCATAAGCTGACAGTGTTCGTATAAACAGCAAGTAATATGTCATAGATCATAATAACAATAGATAAATCATAAGAAACCAATAGGAGAAGATAGGAAAGATGAGAGGATGAGAAAAGATGGGAAATGAGATGGTGCTGTGAGAATTAAGTGTTCAGCAGAGTGATGGCGGGTGGGGGGGGGACTGTCTTTGTATGTAGTAGTTGTGGCGTGCAATGCCCTCTAGTGGCATAATGGTTGCAGTTAAAGAAGGCTGCTTGTGTAAAGCCATGCAGAGATTATTATAATTGACAGAAGTGTTCATTTTGGTAGCATGACCAATTAGTTGCCAAAGAACAGGCAAGAAATGTAATCTTGTGGAGTGAATCTGTCTTCTCCTTATGGCAAGTAATTTTAGTCAGCACCTGCTGGCCCTATCAAGTTGGGATCAAGAAATTGTTTAAACATCGACCCATGGTTACCCTTATAAATAAAATTTAAAAAAACCTAATCAAATTGTAAAACGTAGGCAGCTTGTACACTGTGAAATTTAAATTTGATTTCTTTCATGGTCTGTAACAAGAATCCAGCAGTTTTACATGTATAATATGCATATGAAAAGAATACTAATAATGGTGTTGGCATCCTCAAATGGAACTGTAACTTGTGCTGACGTAAATGGATGCACTTTCCTTGGCAAATAATTACCTGGGTTTTTATTCTTTTTTATTTTTTTTCAGTCTAATACAGTGTTTCTTAACTGGCAATTTACAGATGTGTGTACTTTCAACTGCCCCAGGAATTGATGAAGGATTAGGTTCATTAGATCCTATAATAAAATTCCATTCAACTTCATCTGTCGTTTCTAGAAGGGTATTGTAATAGCTTATACACACAGGAAAATTTCACATACAGGTAGTCCTCGACTTAACAACCATTCATTTAGTGACTGTTCAAAGTTACAGTGGCACTGAAAAGTGACTTATGAACATTTTTAACACAACTGTTGCAGCATCCCCATGGTCACTTGATCAAAATTCAGAGGCTTGGCAACTGGCATGTGCTTATGACTGTTGCAGTGTCGTGGAGTCATAATCACCATTTGTAAGCTGCCCAGCCGGCTTCCAACAAGCAAAGTCAATGGGGGAAGCCAGATTTGCTTAACAACTGAACAATTCAATTAACAACTTCAGCGATTCACTTAACAACTGTGGCAAGAAACATTGAAAAATAGACAAAACTCACTTAACAACTGTCTTGCTTAGCAATGGAAATTTGGGGCTCCATTGTGGTTATACGTTGAAATATTACCTGTAGGGTATTTTACCTGTAGTGTAAAATAGACCAAGTCTATTTTGATATAAAAAGTGAGTTAAAATACCATACTAACTGATATACATATATACATGCATACATATAATTTACTATGTGAATTCAGTAACTGCTTGTTTAATAAATCATGAGATGGGTGGCATATCCATTTAATAACTAAATCATGGTTAACCAAACCATGGTTTAGCATAACATGTTAATTCAGCGTCTCTGCTGCTTATTTTGAGGTAAAATCCAGCATAATAGCAGTTTCTTAACTAGCATGTATGCGAATAGATTCCTCAACTGTTCAGCAGAAGATCAGAATAACATTTCTATAACCTTCAACCTTTCTGCTGCTTAATTTGAGGTAAAATCCAGCCTAATAGCAGTTCCTTAACTAGCATGTATGCGAATAGGTTCCTCAACTGTGTTCAACAGAAGATCAGAATAACATTTCTATAACCTTTCTTCAACCTTTCTTATGTTGTTTAATTGCTTGGCTTGGTACTGTAGAAAAAAGATAAATTGCTATACAAAGCTGGCAGATTTAATTGGCTCCTGAAGGAGATCCCAAAGGCATAAGTTCAAATCTGCATCTGCCTAATGATGCCAAAATGTTTTTGTCTTTAATTAGTTTAACTCTTGTTACCCTTTCTGTCCCTTGAGAAAGTGGCAGCTTTTGGACTAATGTATCAAGCAGATGCTTGATGCAAATGCCAGGGGAAAGTAGTGGAGACTTGAAGTTCTTACCTACTTTTTTATGTTAGGAAGAAGAAGACAGGATGACTTGCTTGTGGTGGTTTGCCAAGGAGAATCTCAGTTCTTGTACATGGGTGAGGGAGGCAAAGCCTTGATGACTTTAGGTGATAAGACAAAATGGTGACATCTGACTTCCGGTTTGCCATTGCAGCCGCTGGAAGGCGAGCTCTGTCTTTTGTGTTTGATTTTGCACCACTGGGGGACCCTGGAAAAGGTCGAAAGGGGTGACCAGTAAGGAGGGGATCCCCACTTGATCGCGGGAGGGCAAAGGGGTGACCAGCAAGGAGGGGATCCCCGCTTGATCGTGGGACGGCGGTAGCCCTTCCGCTCCATCTAGGGCAGCCCTCTAAACCGGCGGACAAAAGAAATATGGCTCATCAGTAGGCTGTAGACAGCCGAAGTCAGTCTTACCACCAGGCACTCCAAAGCAGCGCAGATGAGACTGGGTGAGATCTGAACCTCTCTTTAATCCCAAGTATTTTTTTTCTCCTGCAAAAGCTGTCCAAAGTATCTTCCCCCCTGTGAGGAGAGAGGGAAGGGAACTTTTATCCCACCCTCTAAGAAAAGCGATGACTGACTATCCAGGGGAGTTAAAACACTGAAAGAATAACCTTAATCTAACTGGATTTATATGGTTCTAGAATTTGGGGACCAAAAGATTTTTTATTCTTATTGAAGACCTTGGTTTTTATTTACAAAAAAGAAATAAAATTGGAAAAAGGATTATAAAAATTTTGGACTTAAAAAAAATCTTAAATGGCATTAGTGACATCTTGTGGCTAGGTTTGATATTACAACCTGTTATTGTCTAAAGCAGGGGTCGGCAACCTAAAAAGGGAAAAGAGCCACTGGGAACCGGTTCCATCACAAATTAAAAAAAGTGGGAGCCGCGTGCGTGTGTCCATGCACGCGCATGCGCAAAAAATGTTTTGCGCATGCGCGGACGCACGCGGTTGCCATTTTTTTAAAAAAAGTGAGAAGGAACCGGTTCCCGGTTGCCCGACGGCGACGGCCCGTCTGCAAAGCTGCCGCTTTCAGCAGCTTTGCAAACGGGCCGCGGCAGCTTCCTCAAAGAGCAGCGCCCCTGCCCATTCTGAGAGGTGCACGCGCACCTCTCCGAACGACCGGAGGTGCGCGCGCACCTCCCCAAACCTTTGGAGAGGTGCGCGCGTACCTCCGCGCGAACGGGCAGAGGTGCTGCTCTTTGAGGAAGCTTTAGCGGCCCGTCTCCGAAGCTGCCGAAAGCGGCAGCTTCGGAGACGGGCCGCTAAAGCTTCCTCAAAGAGCGGCACCTCTGCCCGTTCGCGCGGAGGTACACGCGCACCTCTCCAAAGGTTTGGGGAGGTGCGCGCGCACCTCCGGTCGTTCGGAGAGGTGCGCGCGCACCTCTCAGAATGGGCAGGGGCGCTGCTCTTTGAGGAAGCTGTAGCGGCCCGTCTGCAAAGCTGCCGAAAGCGGCAGCTTCGGAGACGGGCCGCTAAAGCTTCCTCAAAGAGCGGCACCTCTGCCCGTTCGCGCGGAGGTACACGCGCACCTCTCCAAAGGTTTGGGGAGGTGCGCGCGCACCTCCGCCCATTCGGGGAGGTGCGCGCGCACCTCTCCAAACGGGCGGTGCCACTCTCCATTTGGAGAGGTGCGCGCGCACCACTGCCCGTTCAAAGAGGTGCGCGCGCACCGGGTGGCTGGGAGCCGCAGGAGACGGCTCAAAGAGCCGCATGCGGCTCCGGAGCCGCGGGTTGCCGACCCGTGGTCTAAAGGAAACTTGGCTGGAAGCCCAGACTACAGATAAGACTTTTTTAACCTTGACAAATATCAGCTGTGAGAAGCTCAGCTGTGTTCTATACTCAGTTGTTAACTTATTTTCACTCTCTGACTTTAAAGCTCTTAATTTAACACACTACTAAGAGAATATGGATAAAGATCAGGAACAGATTCTTCTTATGTTAAAAGCAATACATGAAACCATTCTTTCAGCTTGTGATGAAATAGGATGCTACAGAAAAGAACAAGATGTCAGTCTAGATATACAAACTCAAATTTTGACTACAACTCAAAAATCAACCACACAAAACACAACAAAGAAGTGCAACAATTAAAAACTATGACAGAGGATTCAACTGACCAGCAAATACAGTCAATAGAAAATCCAGAAAAGGGACTGCCAACATTGAAAATGGAATATAAACCAGAAGAAACTTGAGAAGCAAGAAGAAGAATGGACCGAAGGGAAGATAAACATATCAGGACAATTATGGGGATCTGGAATAAAATGGCGACTGGATGGTCTCTTTTATTTCAAATAATATATATAATAACAGAGGGAGATCTATATGATGACCTAAAAGCACTGAAGTAGAGGGCGATATGGCAAAGGAAAAAAGCTAGAATAAGGCTGAAGAAAATTGGGGTTTTGATTTATCAGCGAGGATTTTATATTACTAATTAAAATAGAATATATTTAAATAGACAAGATGTGTATTTTGAATACCAGATTTTCTAATGAATTGAGATTAAAAAAAAACTGGTTATTTAAAACTTGGAAGTATAAAAACTAAAACTTGAATTTGAATATTGATGGGAAATTAAAAATTGGGGAAAACAAATAGGATATTGATTGTTTATAAAGATTGAATGTAAAAGTAATTAAGATATGTAATAAGCTAAAAATATTAATGTAATATGTTTTTATTTAATTGAGATAATAACTGTATTAGCTTAAATATGACATAGTAGATATCAAGAAAAAAGAGGAAATATTTGATGTTGAAATAGGGGAAACTTTGGTCATTAAATTTAAGACTTTTGGACACTAATTGAAAATAAATGTTATATTGTATTATTAATTAGATGATGTAAGATGGTGGGAAATAGAATATACTCAAATAGATAACGTGTATTTTGAATATTAGACTTCGTTAAGAATTGTGATAAAGGAAACTTTGGTTACCAAAAATTTGGAAATTATAAATATTAAATGTTAAATTTAAATATTGAGGGCAAACTGAAAATTGGGAAAAACTAACTACAGGATATTGACTGTTTATAAAGATTGTATGTTAAAGTAACTAAGATATGTATAAGCAAAAAATTTATTGATAAATGTAACAATGCTATCTTTACTTAATGGATATAATAAGAATTGTATTAGTTCAGGGGTAGGCAACCTTGGCTCTTTTATGACTCATGGACTTCAACTCCCAGAATTCAGCTGACTCAGGAATTCTGGGAGTTGAAGTCCATGAGTCATAAAAGAGCCAAGGTTGCCTACCCATGTATTAGTTTAAATATGAGATAGTAGATATTAAGGGAAAAAGAGAGCAAATATTTGATGTGATGGTTTGAAACTTGTACTAAAGAGGATGGTGACATCTGCTAAAGCGAGATTGCTCCTTTTTCTGGCCAGAAACTAAAACATACAGTATATGAACCAAAGAAAAGAGAGCCAAGCTATTCTCCAAAGCACCTGAAGTCAGGACAAGAAGCAATGAATGGAAACTAATCAAGGAGAGAAGCAACCTAGAACTAAGGAGGAATTTCCTGACAGTTAGAACAATTAACCAGTGGAACAACCTGCCTCCAGAAGTGGTGAATGCTCCAACGCTGGAAGTTTTTAAGAAGAGATTGGATAATCATTTGTTTGAAATGGTATAGGGCAGTGATGGCGAAACTTTTAGAGACCGAGTGCCCAAAAACAGCCCCCATCCCACCCACCCCCGCCCTGCCCCCAACCCCCCCACCCCCCCATCCACCCACAGGGCCACCCACCACCTACACAGCTGACCACAGCTGATCACCCAGGTGTCCCAGCAGCGCCATGGCAGCCACACCCTTGCCTGTGCCCCACAGAGCGATGGGGCACAAAGGTGGGGTCTTGTCCTCACTGCCCAGCTGCCATGTCCTTGGCTATGCTGCTCCGCATGGGCTGCATCCGGGGGGAGGTGACTCTCCACCAGGGGGCTGCTGGTGAGGAGGGGGCTGTGAGGGGAGGCGGGGCTGAGTGCCCCCTCTGGCACGCGTGCCATAGGTTTGCCACCACTGGTATAGGGTTTCCTGCCTGATCAGGGGGTTGGACTAGAAGACCTCCAGGGTCCTTTACAACTGTTAGTCTGATAAAATACAATTTACATTTGAACATTCCTGTATATTTTTTTTTGATAATTTTCTCCTTGAGTCATTTAAAAATTACAGTTCAGAGGCAATTCTTCAAGATGTTTTTGGAATTTTACATAAGGTTGAACATCTGCATTGAGAGCCATTGTTTATGTTTACTGAAAAACACATTTAGTTCTGTTTACATGTTAAACCAAAAACCATGACCCTACAAATCATCGAGTTTAAGTACACCCAACACAATGTACCAAAGCAAAGAAAAGCATGTTATAGTTTAGCGCCAAATATGTAGTAGTAGTGTGCTAAACAATAGCTCAAACATAATTGATATTTCTGTTCTTTAAGCATCATACCTCTGTACATCCCATAGTAGTATTTTAACTGAGAGCATACTTTCACTGTACTCTAGCCCTTGTAAAAGGCTTGGCTTATTTTTGTACTTGAAAACCAATTGATTGACTTTCAAGTTTAATAGTCCCTAGAAAAACTCTGTTCTCTTGACTAAGGTCTAGACTAGCCATCCATGAATTATAGCCATAGATGATAGATAGATAGATAGATAGATAGATAGATAGATAGATAGATAGATAGATAGATAGATAGATAGATAGATAGATAGATAGATAAAGACCACATCTGGAATACTACAACCAATTTTGGTCACCATACTACAATACAAAAAAGATGTTGAGACCTTGGAAACAGTTCAGAGAACAGCAGCTAAAATGATCAAAGGTTTGGAGACTAAAACATATGAAGAACGGTTGCAGGACTTGGGTTTGGGTAGTCTAAAGAAAAGAAACAGGGGTGACATGATAGCATTCCAGCATTTGAGTGGCTGCCACAGAGAAGAGGGTGTCAAACTATTCTGCAAAGCACTAGAGGGCAAGACAAGAAACAATGGTTGGAAACTGATCAAAGAGAAGCAACCTGGAATTAACATTGACAACAATTAATCAGTGGAACAGCTTGCCTTCAGAAATCATGGGCACTCCATCACTGGAGATTTTTAAGAAGAGACTAGACAGTCACTTGTCTGAAATTGTATAGGTTCTCCTGCTTGAGCAGGGGGCTGGACTAGAAGACCTCCAAGGTCCCTTCCAGCTCTATTCTATTCTATTCTATTCTATTCTATTCTGTTCTGTTCTGTTCTGTTCTGTTCTGTTCTGTTCTGTTCTGCTCTGCTCTGCTCTGCTCTACTCTACTCTACTCTACTCTACTCTACTCTACTCTATTCAGATAGATAGATAGATAGATAGATAGATAGATAGATAGATAGATAGATGATAGAGATGATAGACACACAGATAGATGAGAGATTGGAGATAGAGATATGTGATGATGGATGGATGGATAGACAGACAGACAGACAGATATGATAGACACACAGATAGATGAGAGATAGGAGGTAGAGATATGTGGCAGATATAAATGATGGATGGAGAGATAAATAGATATAGAGATAGGCAGAAAAACAGAGGTAGATGATGGAAGTATATGATAGATATAGATAGGTGTGTGTCTATGTGCATGTCTCTGTGTGTATGTGTGTGCATCCGTGTGTGCGTACATGAGAGAGAGAGAGAGAGAGAGAGAGAGAGAGAGAGAGAGAGAGAGAGAGAGAGAGAGAGAGAGAGAGAGAGAGAGAGAGAGAGAGAGAGTAATAGTAATAGGAAAACTTGTGTGGCAAAGTTAAGCACCAGCCTTAAGCATAATACATGCCTCTAGGCCCCACAGAGACCCTGTGGTTGCAAACAAGTGCTTTTTTAAAAAAAGAAAAGACCCATTTATCCAGAGGAGAGAAAAATACAAGGATAAATTGAAGTAATAGCATATTCTTTTTTTTATTGAAAAGTTTTACAATACATTTTTTAACAAAGCAAAACCCCTCCCCACCCCCTCCCCTCTCCCCAACCCTCCCCAACACCTCCCTCCCCTCCCCCTCCCCCTCCCCCCTCCCCGACTTCCCAAAGCTCAATACAGGGTATAAAAATACAAACAATCATAGTCTACCTTACGCAAACAACAATAAACTATTAAATCTATCGCACTTTAACTCTTATAAAATAACTACAAGCAATATAAATATCACATCAATACTTATTCAAATGCTAGGTGAAACTTTTTAGTCCCATATTTATTCTGGATATAATCAATCCATCTTCTCCACTCCACAATATATCTCTGTTGCTAGTAATAGCATATTCTGAAGTGCTGGATTTGGAAACAAGTTTGCCCTCTGTTGAATAGTTTTGGGGATTATCCAAGACCATCGTGGCAACTAATCTGTGACACTGGATCTGCCACAAAATCCCAAATGTGTCCACCTAAACAGGATGATTGACGGCTTCTGTTCTTAACATTTGTGTGTGTCTCTCTCTCTTTCCTCAATTGAGGATGTGCTCGTCCTTAATTCCTTTTTCAGCTGTTTAAAGTATTTTCTCGTTTTACATAAATCTCCCTTTTCTTTTCAGCAACCTGCCCAAAGCCTCTTTCACCTGGTCATTCCTCAGGCAGTAAATCAAGGGATTTAGAAATGGGGTAATGGTGGTGTAGAAGATGGTTTCTAATTTGGTGACATGTGCTTGACTTTCTCCCCCAGGAGTTAAGTAAACCCCTGCCACTGACCCATAGAAAAGTGTGACCACTACTAGGTGGAACACGATAGTGGAGAAAGTCTTCCTTCGGCTCCCTTGCCTAGATTTTTGCATCAGTGTGAGAATCACCATGCTGTAAGAAAGCACAACAAAGATGAGGTTGACTGCAAACACGGTATTCATAAACATTTGGCAGATAAAAGGAGCTTTCCCTAAGGGTGGACATGCCAAGGATAGAATTGGTCCAGGGTCACATAATAAGTGATCGATGATGTTTGAGCCACAAAAGGACAACTTGGACATTAATATCACAGGGACAATGTACCACAGAAAACCAAGGATCCAACAAGTAGCCACCAGGGCTGAGCAAATACTTTGGGACATTACTTGCCGATAACGCAATGGATGGCAGATAGCTAAGTAGCGATCGAAAGCCATAGCAGATAGGAAGAAGCATTCTGTGCTGCCCAGGGAGAAGAAGATGTAGAATTGAAGGAAGCAGGCCTGGAAAGAGATGTTCCCCTTTGAAGTTACCAAGTCATAAAGCATACGAGGCATGGTTGTGCTCACGTAAGCCATCTCCAGCCAGGAGAAGTTACTCAGGAAGATGTACATGGGAAGCTGAGCCAAGTGGGAATCTAGGAACACCAGGGTGACAATGATAATGTTCTCTGTCAAAGTCAGGATGTAGAGAACAACAAAAATAACGATGAGCAGGTGATGTATTTGTTGCTGACCTCCAAAGCCCACCAAAACAAACTCTTGAACTTTGCTCTTATTGACCAACTCCATCTGGAAGGCAAGAAAAGGATCCTCATTACATACCAGAAACAAGTTCCATCTTCTCATCTTTCTGTTTCCATCGAAATGAGAAGCTGAGCAACCATGCCTTGTGACATCTGAATGGGGAGCCACCTGAACTGTCTTGAAGAATTCTAAGTCAATGTAGCTAGTCTTCCCTCCTCAGCCTTTGTGGGAATCAGCAAAGTTGGTAATGGCATTAGGAGCTGTGTCCCTGGTACTCTATGCGTGAATGTCTAGGGGACAAATTATTCTGTCCCCTAGAGATTTTCCAAACTGTGTTTATAAAATAGTGGATCTTTTTTACAATTGTATCTCCTTCCCTTGTTTACCATATAGTGAGACCCACATTTTCTTGAATAAGCCAAGATCATTTGGTTCTACTGATTTTCATTCAAAGGTACCTCATCCAGTTTGACCACCAGTTGACTTTACATTGATAGTACTTGCCGGTATCTTATGCCTATGCAAAATGTTGATAACATCTAGCTGAAAGATCACCCCAAATATAGCATCAATATTTGGAGGAACAGATGATAATGCATTAGATGTTTAGTTATGGTAACAAGCAGGAATGTAAGGTATTAGCCAAAGACAAAATGATCCAGAGTCAAAAATTATGCTTGAAGGCTGACTTTAAATATTTGGACTGGAACCATCAAATGAAACTCAAAGCAACATCCCTTTGGAGATCATTAATTCCTTCCAATTTAGGGAACTATTCCCAAAGGTGAATTTTAATGGTTTTGCTTTTGCTTTTTCTTAATATAGGGCAAACAAACCAATATAGTATTATGCAGGAGCTATTTGTGAAGACCTAAAAGTCTTTTTTAAAAAAAACCCTCACCTTCCTCCAAATATTTTGGTCACCTTCCATCATATAAAAATACTTTCTGTCTATGGAAATTTAGAGTTTGAGAGAGAAAGCGAACTAGATCCATTTCCTTGCCATTTTTGTTTTTTTCCCTACAGAATCATGCAAAGGATTTTTATTTCATTTCTTTCTTACCATGGATGTAAGAGATTTTGTGGGGTCAGATTAAAATCCCTAATCCAGATACATCTTCCTAGAGAAAGAGTTTAAAGGTAAAGGTAAAGGTTCCCCCGCACATGCGTGCTAGTCGTTTCCAACTCTAGGGGCCGGTGCTCATCTCCGTTTCAAAGCCGAAGAGCCAGCGCTTGTCCGAGGATGTCTCCATGATCATGTGGCCGGCATGACTAGATGCCAAAGGCACACGGAACGCTGTTACCTTCCCACCATAGTGGTCCCTATTTTTCTACTTGCATTTTTACGTGCTTTCGAACTGCTAGGTTGGCAAAAGCTGGGATGAGTAACAGGAGCTCACTCTGTTCTGCGGCACTCGGGATTCGACCCACCAAACTGCCGACCTTCTGATCGACAGGCTCAGCATCCTAAGCCACTGAGCCACCACGTCCCAGAGAAAGAGTTTAGGCTTAGCTATATAGAATCAAACTGAGCAAATATCCTATTACAAGAACACTTGCCCAGGAAAGCTATATTGTCACCTTAGCCATAGAACATTCAGAAGGCCAAAGAATGCTGATAGACTGGGAAAAGATACTGGAAGATGAGTAGAGCTCTGAGAAAACAAAAGAAAAAAGTAATTCCCTAGAAAGAAACTACAGGTGGTGGTCCTGGTTTAACTATCACTTCTTTGGGAACCATTCAAAGTTAAAACAGCACTGAAAAAGCAGAACTTACAAGTGGCATAAAGTTGCAGGATCCAATCTGAGTCGGCCACCAGAGGCTTAGTCTTCCAAGATTTTGGACTCATGCTGGAGCCCTCAGGGGTTCCCTGAGAAGTTCCTCAGGAAACTTCTCTCAAGCAGAGTGCGTGCTTTGAGCTATTCTCTGTGCAGTGTTTATGTGGGGCCTAGTTGTGTGTGGCTTTTTAGTTGTTGATGGGGGTGTTGATGGCCGGTTGCTAAGTCATTGACTGTGGTTTCCTTGTGTTGCCAAGTCCTCAGCTCCTAAGTACCAGATAAGCTGGTGGTAAATCAGCCCTCCTGTGGATTGAACCCTGGGAAATGGATCCCTCATCAGTCGTCACCTAAATACTATGCATAGAATAGCCCAAGGCACACATTTTGGTGAGAGAGAAGTTCCCTGAGGAAGGGCACCAGCATGTTCACCTGGTGCGCCAGTTGTGCCCCTTTTTGGACTGAGATGCCCTATACACGGTCACCCATGCCCTTGTCACTTCTCGCCTGGATTACTGCAATGCTCTCTACATGGGGCTGCCCTTGAGGTGCACCCGGAGGCTTCAACTGGTGCAAAATGCGGCCGTGCGGGTGCTTATGGGAGTATCTCGGTACTCCCATGTTACACCACTCCTGTGCGAGCTGCATTGGCTTCCGGTTGCCCTCCAGGTGCGATTCAAGGTGCTGGTAATTACCTTTAAAGCCCTACATGGCTTAGGCCCGGGGTACTTGCGAGACCAACTGCTGCCAATGTCAACCTCCTATCGCTCGGTTCGCTCCCACAGAGTCGGCCTCCTCAGGGTGCCGTCGGCCAGGCAATGCCAGCTGGCGACCCCCAGGGGGAGAGCCTTCTCTGTGGGCACGCCGACCCTCTGGAATGAACTGCCTCCGGACCTGCAGATGGCCCCTGACCTTCGATCCTTCTGCCGTGACCTGAAGACATGGTTGTTCCAACAAGCGGGCCTGGACTGATCATGGTTTTTAAATTTGGTTTTCATTGGTTTAAA
Source organism: Vipera berus (assembly GCF_964194415.1). Classification (NCBI taxonomy): domain Eukaryota; kingdom Metazoa; phylum Chordata; class Lepidosauria; order Squamata; family Viperidae; genus Vipera; species Vipera berus. The sequence goes on along the minus strand of NC_138205.1, from coordinate 11,555,705 downwards.
TTGTCCTTTATTTCCTTATTTATTGTTTAATTCTTTTGTAATCTTTGTATTCTATGTTTTTTAATTTTTTATTGTTGTGAGCCGCCCTGAGTCCTTAGGGAGAAGGGCGGCATATAAATTTAATAAATAATAGTAATAATAATAATAATAATAATAATAATAATAATAATAATAATAATAATAATAATAATAATAATAATAATAATAAGGCTGAAAGCTTGGAAGACTAAATCTCTGGTCCTGGTGACCAACTCTTACTGGATCCTGCAGCATTATCCTGGGACATATATATTTGCCTTCCTTCATGGCACAAAGTTCCAGCTTTGCCAGCACTCCAGCGATCAGGTGTTCACGATCTGGGTGCTTGACAACTAGCTCATATTTATGATGGGTGCAGTATCCATGGCCATGTGATCATTGTTTATGACCTTCTTTGCTGGCTACCAAAAGTCAATGGGGAAGCCAGCAGGAAGTCACTTGCAAGTTACTTGGATAAGTTGCTTGCACCCTCCACTGTTCACCAGCAATCACCTCCAGCTCTAACATGCTTATGCCATGCCTCATGGGCCACTCATACAACATCCTCTGCCCAGCGGTACCTAAACCTGGCCCTCCTGCACTCTATGCCTTACTATACCTGCTTGCCAACCTGGCGCTTAACAACTGATGATCCTCACTTAATGATGGCTGTGGGGAGTACTGGGATTGCCATCACTAAGCGACATGGTCACATGACATTGTGCTTTACCGCTTAGTGACAGAAATTCCAGTCCCAATTACTCTTGTTAACTGAGGACTACCTGCCTGTTTGTTCTTTCAAAGCCATATTATCTTTGTAGTCAAGGCTCAGCTGTATTTTACATTGAACTTCTGTTGTGTATTGCAAGATCCTTGAATACATCTATCATATTCTTAATACAATGGTATCAACTTGCCACCTTGTTTTATGTTTCATTTGTTTTGTAAAGAGATGAGAGCAGATGGTTTGCCAACAGCCACAATTATAGGAGATGACCAGGAAGAGCTGGAGGGCAGGGTCAAACATGTCATCAGTTTAGAGTTGTTCCACTCCCTCAAGGGACCTAAATCCATCCCCCCTCTTGAATTCCATTGACTCTTATCTAGCACCATTAGCAGGGAAAGATTCTTGTGTATAGATAATGTGTAATAAATCTGAAGTGCTTTAACTGAACTCCTGTTCCAGATTACCTGTGCCTGACAGCAATATTAAATTGAGCTGAAACATCTGTAGATGATTAAACACACGAGACAAACATATAATATCACTACTTGGATCCGTTCATAAACACCATCATCTCTCTCCATAAAATGTAACCTCAGAATATAACGTATTCTTAGTCTAAATGTCACAATATCAAGCTCTTAAAAAGAGACAGCCATGTTTTGCAAGCACCTGTTAGCAAAGGTAAAGCTGCCCTTAAATGCACTCTTAACCAGATCTCATTTCTCAGCCCTCTGCCAATTGGCCCATACCTTCTGCTTCTTGGACTAGCTGCCACCTCATCATTTCCTATTTGGCATCCTCCCCACTGATCTCAGGATATGTGTCCGAGAGAAGGCTCCCACTTCTGGTGTTACTTTCTTACTTAGTAAATAAATAAACAAATCTCTCTCCCTGCTTGTTGTTGTTAGTTGCAAAATCGTGTCCAACCCATCGTGACCCCATGGACAACGTTCCTCCAGGTCTTCCTGTCCTCTACCATCTTCTGGAGTCCATTTAAGCTCACGCCTACTGCTTCAGTGACTCCATCCAGCCACCTCATTCTCTGTCATCCTCTTCTTCTATTGCCCTCAACCTTTCCCAGCATTAGGCTCTTCTCCAGTGAGTCCTTCCTTCTCATTAGGTGGCCAAAGTATTTGAGTTTTAGCTTCAGGATCTGGCCTTCTAAAGAGCAGTCAGGGTTGATCTCCTCTAGGACTGACCGGTTTGATCACCTTGCAGTCCAAGGGATTTTCTTTTCAGCAGTTATGTATAAATCTACATTAACCTCTTGCTATATGGTTGCAACTTTAGTTACATTTTATCTCTAATCTATTTTTTTCCTAAACATCATAATCATAATTTCATATTTTTTTTCAGTTTCATGCAAAAAGTCAATAAAGAGTTTCCAATCTACACTGAACTTAGACGTAAAACAGAGAGACAGCAGAGAGACAGTAAAACAGAGAGATAGCAAAGACACGAGTCCTCTCAGCAATTGCATCATCTTCATCACTCAGACCACCATTGTGGCTAAAACTGAATCTTTCCACATTTGTAAATATAACAATAGCATTATAAATTTCATGTACAAAAACAAAGTTTCATGGGTTTTTCCCCTCTCCTTATCCATCAGTCCCAAAAGAAAAATCTCTGCTTTTAATTATATATTCATCCTTAAAATGTTCTGTATTATTAAATGCAATGCATTTTTTCTAGCTTTCTTCCATGTCCACCAAACATGAATAAATGTCCTTTCATGGTAAAATGATCTCAGAGAAGCCATGCTACAATCCCCTTCCACAAACTGCAGAGCCTAATGCTGGGAAAGACTGAGGGCAAGAGAAGAAGGGGACGACAGAGAATGAGGTGGCTGGATGGAGTCACTGAAGCAGTAGGCGTGAGCTTAAATGGACTCCACAAGATGGTAGAGGACAGGAAGGCCTGGAGGAACGTTGTCCATAGGGTCACGATGGGTCGGACACGACTTCGCAACTAACAACAACAACAACAAAAGCAACTACACTGTTGTTTAGCAAACAAGCTATCTAGACCTTACCATAAAGTATCAACATGATGTAAGGATGAGCCAAAAACGTATTTGGGGACTTATAGTGAGTGAAAATTAATTGGATCATGTGACTACTATGCTGACATTGCAATGCAGGATCAAAATACGAACATGTTAACTTCATTGTTCCTAGAGTGAAGAGTGGCTTCAAACTATTGCATTCCAATAGTTTGAAGTCATGGAATACAATTGTTAGATGATTAGTGCCAGCCATTGGCAGTTCCCCAAAAGGGTCATCAGATGGAGGCAAAGAGACTTCTTTGCTTCCACTGATGAGCCAAGGGTCCCAGACCCACAGCCCCATTGGCGAGAGAGTTTTATGGTCAAGGAGGGGCCAAGACCCCCCATAAATACCTCTGCACGAGGGGCTGTTCTTTGTTCTGATTCTAGTTTCTACTTCTTGTTCTGCTTCTACTCCTAGTTAGTTTAGTCATGTAATCCTAGCTTGTTTTGTTTTATTTTATTTTTCTCTCACATGCAGGCATGAATGCTTTCATGCCAAGTATTTCTTTCTCTTTGATCTATCATGAATAAAACTAATATGATTACATCTCTGCGTGATGCCTTTGCTTGGAAGCTCCTTTAACGATTCATTGTGAGAACACCTCACAAGTTGGTAGCAGAGAGGATGGTTTAAAGGAAAGCTTCCAAGCTTGCAGAAGATTTGAAACTGAAATGGATGGCCGGAGATCCCAGATCGTGACCAGGAGTCATCAATCAAAGATGCCTACATCCAAGACTTCAGTCCCTGAAGCAACCTCAGCTGCAGATGAAAACGCGGATGGCCTTCATTCCATCAGAGGATCCAGCAGAGCGTCCAGGACCCCTTCACATGCCTCTCTACAACTGAACGCCACAGAGGAGAGCATACAAGGTTTGCAGACTGTCCAAGATTGCTCAGATGCTGCAGAGTCGGACCTGGCTGAGACCAAACGCCGCGTGAGTAAACTGACTGCACAGGAACGTGAAGAGCTGCTTAAAGAGATCCTTGCAATGCAGGAGGAGGGAGGGGCAGCCCAGGGAACAGCTCAGAAAGCCTTATAACCCCTGGTGAGCCTCTCCCTAGAGACCACGAGGCCCCCAAATATGGCGCCCGCCTCCCTTAGTGACCCCGGGACCCCAGGGCTTTTGGCGCGAACCTGCCCTCCCAGCCGTGAGCTACAGCTTCCGGGGGCAAGCGGAAACAAGATGGCTCCGCCCACGTGGTCTGGCACAGGAAACAAGATGGCGGGCCCCACTAAATCTAACAAAGACTTGATTTCTTTAAGTCTGGATGGCCAGCAGTCCCTGGCATCCAGCCTGAATGACATGCAATTCCTGGCATCCGAGCAAGGCAGCATGCATATTCTTGATTTCTCCCCCCCACAAAGCCTAAAGTGCTATGATGGCGATGAGATCTGCCCAGCCGATACTAATACAAATACAAATGCAATTAAAACGGCCATCCAAGTCCTGACTACGGCCCTGGGGGCCAAGCAGACGTCGGGGGTGCCCACCCCCCCCAAGGCCTCCCATCCTCTCCCCAGGGCCCAACTGCCGGGGGGAATCCAGCCTGCAGCCTCCCAACAATCAACCCCCGCGGCCTCCCACCTTCTCTTCAGGTCTTCAGGACCAGCAATGGGCTCCTCAGGGCAATGATGAAAATCCATGTGCTTGCAGCAACAAGAAAGAGATGCCGGCCGGCAAATCTGGGCTCCGCCCCCCCAATGCCTCATGGGAAGAAGGGAGAAACCCTGAACAACGCCCTCCCCCGGGTCACATGGTTCCCGGGCACGCCCACCTGGAGTCAATAAGTAATCAAGAAAGGATTCCCTCCTTGACCACTAGAGGGACCCCTTTCACTGAAGGATTCACTGAAGAATTCACTTCAGGAGTAAGCATTTTTCCGCTTCCTTTTACATCATTGGACATATCAAAAAATTTTGAAAGTGGGTCTGATAAGGACTATATTCCTGCAGCAAATTTGCCAAATGATTTTAAAAAACTACAGCTGGATGGGGAGAATTATAGCAGTTGGAGTAAAGATATACAGCTATATCTCTTAAAGAATGGGATTCTACAAATGGTTCGAAAACCACCCCCTCCCCCATGGGGACGTCAAGAAGAGCTGCGACACTTGCAGGCTTATTCTGCTCTACTCAGTTCTCTGGACAATAACTTGTTCCCTAGCATTCCAGCTGGTCTCAGAGCTGCTGAGGTCTGGAAACTGTTATACAATTTATTCAACAGCGATACCATTGGTTCCATCACCAGATATACAACTGAGCTCTATACAACCAAACTGAAATTTGGTGCCAGCATGCCTGAACATCTTGCAAAATTAAAGGCACTCAGGGCAGAATTGATTTCCAGAGATTTTCCTGTGTCTGATGTGAGCATGCTCTCCATAATTTTTACTTCTCTAGACAGGAGTTGGAGCAATTTCATTGTTTCACTCGAAGCGGTCAAGAGGGAAGACATAAATCTGTCCTACCTCACAGGGAGACTGATCGAAGAAGATCGGAGAAGGAGAAATGCTGGAGAATACGCTAGAGTCACCACTCAGCAAGCCAGAAGGGGGCGCCACAACTCAGAGCAAATTAATGCTCTGCTTAAATGTTTCATCTGTGGCTCTGAGGAGCATCTCAAGAAAGACTGCCCCCATCAACATCAAGCCCCTAAACGTGGTCCCAATCAAGTAAGAGGCAAAGGGGGAGGAAGGGGGCGTGGCAGGGGCAAGGGAAATTCACTGCATACTTGTTCCCTCACCCCCACAACAAAGGCTGATAGCTCCACTGACTTATGGTTGCTGGACTCTGGAGCTTCTTCTCACATTACTAATATGAGTCAAGGTTTTAAAAGGTTAAAGAAAATTACCTCATCTGTCAAGGTTGCAAACGGTGATACTGCTTCAGTTGTTGGGGAGGGTTTTGTTTCTGTACCTGGACTTGGAAAAGTAGAAGGTGTCTTGCACGCGCCTTCCATAGCCAACAACCTTTTGAGCATCACCAAATTGTGTGACGATGACAAAGTGGAAGTCTTATTTCGCAAGGGGGGAGGTCATGTCACCCGGGACCAGAAGGTCATTGGAAATATTACCATAATAAATGGCTTACCATATTTTTCTCCCAAGCCACCACAGCCTGCCCCAAGGCTTTCCAAGGGCAGTGTGGGCAAGGAGCCTGAATCTCAGCAGGCACCTACAGTACCACTCAAGGCAACCAGAGCCAAGAGAGTGTCAATGGGGAAGCCAATTCACGATAAGTGCGCCCACTTATTGCACAGAAGGCTGGGTCATGCAAGCTTCCCTGTAGTTAAAAAGATGGGAGAATTTGCTGAGGGAGTCCAGCTCAAGGACTGTGACGTGTTTCTGGACTGTGCCATTTGCAAGAAAACAAAGAGGAAGGCTGCACCTATACCAAAGGTGTCATCCCGTAAGTCTCTATATCCATACCAACTAGTACATGTTGATTTGGTTGGGCCTTTTACACCTTCCCTAGGAAAGAAAAAGTATTTTCTCACTGCCGTTGATGATTTTTCACGTTACGGTCACGTGTATACCCTCACAGAAAAATCTGAAGCCTTTGACGCCATAAAGTCGCTGTACAACTTCGTAGAGACTCAGTACAAGACCAAGATCGCACAATTGCAGAGCGATCGCGGGGCTGAGTTCATGTCTCAGAAGTTCCAGGACTGGGTAAGGCGTAAGGGCATCCGCCATTTTCTAACTGCACCGTTCACCCCGTCGCAAAATGGTGTAGCTGAGAAAAGGAATGGAATCCTGCAAACCATGATGCGTAGTCTGATTGCAGACACGGGTGTCGCAGAATCATACTGGGGGGAAGCAATTCATTATGCCAATTACACTTTAAACCGCACCTGGAGCAGTGTTGTGAACCAGACCCCATATTTCCTGGTTCACAGTAGGAAACCAAATCTGGCACATTTGCGCGTGTTTGGTACCTATGCATGGGTGCACATTCCCAAGCAGCTGTGGAAGAAGGGGAGATCTGTTTCTCAGAGACTAAGGTTCTTGGGCTATGCTCCTGGCTCCAAGGCCTATCGTTTCCTGGGAGAAGGGGGCAGGCCTGTGACTTCCCAATCCGCCTCTTTCGAAGAGGACTCCAATTGGACCCAGATCCACTCAAATGATCTGAGCCCATATGCCAACCGACCCAGTAGAGGCACACCGACCGCGACATCACCAGAGGCGACCTCGTACCCTGCCACCGACGAAAGTGAGGAACAAGATGAAGATGCGTCCAGTCCCACGGAGGAAGACATGCCGTCTTCACCCCCAGTGACACCTCAGAGACCCGCGGAAGAAAAGAGCGGTGAGTGGCAGAAGGTATGGAGGTCAAAGCGGTCCAACAAAGGGGTCCCGCCAAAGAGAATTGACATTGGCCACATCGCGTCTGTCAACAGCGTTGTGGTCACCCCAAAATCCTTCTCTGACATCCAGGAGCTGCCCATCGAAGAGCAGGAGAAATGGCAGCTCGCGATGGAGAAGGAAATGCAGAGCTTAAAACAACTCAAGGTCTTCACCCCCCAGCAACCACCAAAGGAGAGGAAAATCATTGGCACAAGGTGGGTTTACAAGGCCAAACCACTTGCCAATGGCCTCTACCTATACAAGGCCCGTTTGGTAGCCCAGGGCTTCGCTCAGCGTTATATGGAGGACTACTCGGAGACTTACTCTCCAACCGTCCGGGCAGAGAGCGTCAAGGCCGCCCTCGTGACTGCAGCCGCTCTGGGAGAAGAAGTCTTCCAATTCGACATCCAGACGGCTTACCTCCACGCCAACTTGGACCGGCAGATCTACGTAAGAGCCCCTCCTGGCTACCAGCAAGAAGGGGAAAATACATGGTTGCTTCACAAAGGGTTATATGGTCTTAAGCAGTCAGGGAAATTATGGTATGACTGTCTTAGAAAGAGTTTAGAACGAGTTGGTTTCTCAGAATCTCATGCAGATCAATGTGTTTTCACACGCAATTCCAAGGGAACCACAGAACGGGTGTTAGTTTATGTGGACGACCTATTATATGTAGGGCCTAACAAGGAAAGGTGTGATGAATTTGCCAAGGCCCTGGAAGAAAAGTTTACTCTGAAGTCTTTGGGGCGGGTTGACAAGTACTTGGGTGTGCATATTTTGGCCACTAAAGGGGGGTTCGCTCTATCACAAAAAGAAAAGATAGAGGAATTACTGGCCAAATGCAAAATGACAGAATCTAATCCTACACATAGCCCAATGCAAAGCGACTTTTACAACCACACCCATAAGGACGGTCCTGAGTTCACAGATAACACGCTTTACAGATCTGTGATTGGCTCCTTGCTATACATCAGCAATTGGAGCAGACCTGACATAGCTTTAGCTGTGAATCTATTGTCCAGGCATGTGGAACACCCAAAGGAATTCCACTGGACTGCTGTTAAAAGGGTGCTTAGATACCTAAAGGGCACAGCTGATGCCCTCCTTATGCTAGAACCAGAGAAGGGGAAGACGGCCCAGCTCTCCGCTTACTCAGACGCAGACTGGGCTGGAGACACCAAAACTAGACGGAGCACTTCTGGTTTCCTCATATTGCTAAATGGCTGCCCAATACATTGGCATGTTAGGCAGCAAAAATGTATTTCTTGCTCCACGGCCGAGGCTGAATATGCCAGCCTGTCAGACACGGCCAATGATTTGACTTGGTTCAATGAACTGATAACAAGCATCTGGGCATCTCCCCCTCTGCCCATCCAAATTCTAGAGGACAACACTGCCGCAATTGCAATCTCGGAGGCTTATGCAGTAGGCTCCAGATCTCGCCATATAGACATACGCTATAAAAATGTCAGGCAGCTTACCAAAAAGGGTTTTATACATGTTGAGCACTGTAACACAGCTGACCAGATAGCTGATCTGTTCACCAAACCTGTTCCCATTGACCGGCACAACCTTCTGTGTAAGCGTTTGTGTTTGGCCTTCTGAATGTTTTCATGCATGTCCATGACACCTGCTCACCCCTTACATACATTCACTGGTCCCTGTCATTGGCTGGCAAGAAGGGGAATTGTTAGATGATTAGTGCCAGCCATTGGCAGTTCCCCAAAAGGGTCATCAGATGGAGGCAAAGAGACTTCTTTGCTTCCACTGATGAACCAAGGGTCCCAGACCCACAGCCCCATTGGCGAGAGAGTTTTATGGTCAAGGAGGGGCCAAGACCCCCCATAAATACCTCTGCACGAGGGGCTGTTCTTTGTTCTGATTCTAGTTTCTACTTCTTGTTCTGCTTCTACTCCTAGTTAGTTTAGTCATGTCATCCTAGCTTGTTTTGTTTTATTTTATTTTTCTCTCACATGCAGGCATGAATGCTTTCATGCCAAGTATTTCTTTCTCTTTGATCTATCATGAATAAAACTAATATGATTACATCTCTGCGTGATGCCTTTGCTTGGAAGCTCCTTTAACGATTCATTGTGAGAACACCTCACAACTGTATCCAGTTTTGGTGACCAGGTTGCCAAAAAAAAAATATTGCGACTTCGGAAAAAGTGCAAAGGAGAGCAACTAAGATGATCAAAGGCTTGGAGACTAAAACATGAAGAACGATTGCAGGATTTGGGTTTGGCTAATCTAGAGAAAAGAAGGACTACAGAGGACATGATAGTAATATTTCACTATTTGAGAGGTTGTCACAAAGAGGAAGGGGTCAACTTATTTTCCAAAGTACCAGAGAGCAGGACAAGAAACAATGGAAACTAATCAAGGAAAGAAGCATCTTGGAATTAAGGAGAAACTTCTGAACAGTGAAGACAATTAGTTTGCCATCAGAAGTTGTGGATACTTCATCACTGGAGGTTTTTAAGAAGAGAGTAGCTAGCCATTTGTCTGAAATGGTGTAGGGTCTCCTGCTTGAGCAGGGGGTTGGATTAGAAGACCTCCAAGATCTCTTTAAACTCTATTTTGATTGATTGAGTGAGCACATTCATATAGAGGGGGAAAAAAAACCTCTTGTAAGAATTTCATATAGAGACAGTTCTGTTATGGTAGGTGATTTTCATTATAGGAAGAACGTTAAAGCAACTGATTTATCTGTGGAAATTGCTGGTAAAAACCAATCAATTAAGTAAATTCCAATTACCACATTGTTTGTACTTTTAAAACAATTGCAGAAGTTTTGCCATCCCCAAAATAATAATAGCAATTGTCCCCTGCCCAGAGAACTCTATTTAATAGGGTAAATCAGAAGTATATTTGCTTGTGTAGTCAATTTAACTTTCCGTGGGCTTATTGAGTAGAAGGTATAACGAGAGGACAATTGAAACAAATAATGACATTGGCAAAAACCTCAGTGAAAACAGAAAAACAACGCAAAAGGGAAAAAAACACACAGCATATCTTCATCCCCCTTTTCATCCTGGAAGTGTGTGCAGCCCTTTGAGGTACGTAGGACAGGTCATGAAACATGTATTGCAAGAACTATAGGAATGTTATTTTATTTTTGTAAGATCTTATAACTGAACATGAGAGCGGGCCAGAATTTCTCATTCTACATTCCTGTACAGAGATGGACTTGCAAGCAGCTGCTTCTACAAGATTAGGACCAAATATTTTAGAGCAGGTCAGTCTGCAGTCAACACAAATGCCTCAAGTTGTACCTTCAAACCAATTGGCGATTAATTCAAATTGGGAATTTGCTACTTCAAGATGTGGTGCTGGTACTACCTATGCTGGCTTCAGAAAAGGGTGGTCCAATTCATGGAAGTCATGGGAAACATTGGTTATTAGCCTGGATGAAAGTGGGATCCGAAGGGCATCTGCTGGAAGACTTGTGGGGTTTTTTGAAGTTGGTTGGCCACTGTGAGAAAAGACTTCACGACTAGATGGACCAGGATAGGCCACAAAAGGCTCTGCTCATGTTCTTAACTAGGAATAAAGGTAAAGGTTTCCCTGTCTAGTCATGTCTGACTCTAGGGGGTGGTGCTCATCTCTGTTTCTTGGCCAAGAAAACATTTCTTGGCCTGAAAACATTTCCGTGGTCATGTGGCCAGCATGACAAGTTAGCAAAGGTGCATGGAATACTGTTACTTTCCCACCAAAGGGGTACTTATTCATGTGCTCACATTTGCATGCTTTCGAGCTGCTAGATGGGCAGGAGCTGGAGTAAGCAATGGGAGCAAACCCCATCGTGAGGTGCTTGGGTCTCAAACCTGAGCTGCTGGTTTTCCAGCCAACCAGCTCAGCATCTTTAACCAGTGAGCCAACATACCCCCTTCTTAACTAGTACACAGGCCACAACCTCAGTGTTCTGTGTTCCCAATACCAAGAGGCAGTTAAGAACATGGCCATCACATTTCTGAATAGTGCTAAAAAGCAGCCCCACATAAAATACATTGCAGAAATCCAACCAGATAGCAATGAAGGTGTGACCTACTCTAAGTCTTCCTGCCATACTGTTGTCCTCTTGGGCTACAGTGGTCAGGGTTCTCAGCCAGAAGGACTCAGGCATCTGACCACAGCTGCTACTAAACAAATGAAAACATCCCAAGTTCACTTTCTCTTCTCAAGAGAGAGAAAACCCTCTTGAGACCTTAAATAATGGAAATACAATGTCAGATTTCTTTTATTGGCGAACTCTTCATAATGGAGACGTTGGGTGGATTGGCAGAGAAATCTTCCAAATCAGGTAAGGTTTATGGGTTGGCATTACTGTTTTTTTACTAACTAAACTTCTTATGTTCTAATCAATAAATCCAATTGTTCTGCCATCCTTGAATCATTAAAAAAAATGTAACTGTGGCTGGACTTCCAAATTAACACAACTCTGCATCCTACTAATTCTTCTTTTAGAGCTGAGGAAGGAATCTTATTCACCCTTGATCTAAAGGAAGTTGTAACCTTTCCTTAAGTTTAGGAGAAGGAATAGAGAGGAAAAGTAAATTTTAGTACATCAAACATTGCACTTGTTGAGCTGAAAAACTTGAAAAACTCATAGATCTAAAGCTACATACAGTGAAACAATAAGTTTGATTCCTCTGGAGAAGGTCTAGTTATATGGTCGCTGACTTGATGGCAGCCAATCGGTATGTTTAAATGAAAGACATTTGAACTTAGGAACCAATATATGTATGATGTTACGTGACTGTTTCTGCATATAAAATAAAGATTACTACCTCTTCTTTTTTCTTCTTCTCTAATTTTCTTGTGGCCCAGATCTGGACATATGAAATTGGCATGACAGATGTCATCCTGGGATGTCTCAGAACCTGTGGTAAGGAATTCTGATTTATAAATGTTAAGGACTATTTCAGGAAGAATCAATCCAGATTTTTGAAAAAATAATGTTGGACTGTTAGGTCCTGCTAGTGAAACTGGTGAGATGTGTGTCTGATGGACAAAAATTAGTGAGAAGCTGTGTTTTGATGGACATGATGGGTTGGGGGAAGTTAGCTTGGGTAGATTGTATAACATTGCAGTGACAGTTAGTAAATGAGTTTAGGAGTTGTCTAGAAAACATAGATGATGGGGCAACTGTATAGGATAAACTCCACCTTTAAATTCTTTATCACTCCAAAACCCACTTCCTTCTTTTTGCTTTCTAGAGATATATTCTCAAGTCTTTGGTGAACTCTCCAACTTTTATTTTTTACAAGGGTTACTGCCCTGTGAGTAGCTAACTGTCACAGAGACATTAATATTCATCCAATAATAGTCTGCTGGGTGGTGGTTAGATGAACAGCCTAGAAGGCATGTCAAAAGAAATTGCCTGTCTGAATTTAGAAGTGGAGAACATCAAGAGAGAGTTTTCAGTGAGTATAGCTTCCAGTCAGGGTTAGTCCATAACGATCTTGGGCTTCCTGTAGACATGGACTTCAGCTTCCAGAATTGTGCAGCTATCATTGCAATTACTGAGAATTCTGAAACTTGAAGTCTATATATCTGGAGACCACCCAGCTTGTGGAAGGGGATCATAGCATGCCTTCTCTGAGATCATTTTACCATGAAGGGACATTTATTCATGTTTGGTGGACATGGAAGAAAGCTAGAAAAAATGTATTGCATTTAATAATACAGAACATTTTAAGAATGAATATATAATTAAAAGCAGAGACTTTTCTTTTGGGACTGATGGATAAGGAGAGGGGGGAAAAACCATGAAACTTTGTTTTTGTTTTTGCAATTACTGAGAATTCTGAAACTTGAAGCCCATAACAACTATATAGGATAAACTCCACTTTTAAATTATCACTCCAAAATCCAGATCCCTCTTTTTGCTTTCTTAGAGATACATTCTCAAGTCTTTAAAGACTCTTTCAGAAACAATCAATCCTGATTCTTCAAACAGTGATATTGGACTATGTCTGATGGTGTGAAACTGGTGGGACACATTTCAATCTGTAAACTAATGGACAGTAATGGATCAGCGGAATGTTGGTAGAATGTTGTCTGATAACATTGCAGTGATAGTTAAGGAAATAAATTTGAGAACTCCCTAGAAAATGTGGGTGATGGGACAACTATAACAGGATAATGCCCAAAAAAGGTCGATTAGGACGATTCAGGAGCCAATTTCTATGAATCAGAAGGATCTGGCCATGTTTAGTCTGGAGAAATGATGTCTGAGGGACAATCTGATAATGCTCTTCAAGCATCCAAAAGATCCATATTTGTTCCCTGTTGTTTCACAGCACAGGATTCAGAGTGACAGATTTAACTCCCAGAGAAGCAGTTTGGATTAAATGTTAGACAAAAATAGTAATGGTAAGAGCAATTCAGTGGTGATAACCATCATTTTGAAAGAACATGAGCTCTCCTTCATTGGAGGTGCTCAAAGAATTCTCAACATCCATCTGCTGGGGTGCATAATTTGGATTCCTGGATTGAGCAGATATGAAGCTATATGTGAAGCTATGTGAAGCTATGATTCTGTAAACTAAGTTATTTGAGGTTAAATGGGTTTAGTTTTGATGAAATGGTCCTCAAAGTTTCCTTTTTACGAAGCATTTAGAATATGAGTCTAGAATAGACCGAGTAGATCACAGTTCTATTTTTTTTTTTGGAAAGGCTACTCAGTTTTGCACATCATAAGGCTGCTTTGCAGGGAAGTTATGAAAATAAAGGAAATGGGATCATCATTTATGACCCCACTGGCTTTCTTGATAAGAAGCAAAGAAGGTTGGGCAAGTGAAAAGTAAGTTAAAAAAAAGTAAAAATCACAAATGTCATTTTTTCCCCTTTCTAGAAAAACGGAGAGGTGAAGCAACGGGAGAAATCCTTCATTCTTAGTAATATTTATTTGTATTCTAAAAGGATGCTATTTATTGAAATTCCAGTCCCAAACCTAGCTATCTATCCCTTTACTTCAGATTTCGGGAGGTAAAACAGACCTATGTTGATAACTCTACAATCATTTAAAATCAAAACACCTCATATTGTGCCACTATATTTGACAATTATAATTTTTTTTTCTCTTAGGGTCCTTCTGACAGCTAAAGATGGTTTCTGTGTTGATAATTTACAGAAAGCATTGTTATAAAATATTTTTTCCTTCCAATTTTAAGTTCTTTCTCTTTATTTTCTCTTGACCTTTAAATTTCTTATCACTCCGACACTCAGTTCTCTCTTTCTGCTTTCTAAGATATGTTGCTGTTTTCTTCTATAAATTCTCCAACTTTTCTAGATCTATTGGGTGGTGGTTAGTGAATAACCTGGTAGGCAAGCTAAAAATTATTGCTTATCTGAATTTAGAAGTGGAAAACAGCAACAGAGAACTTTCAGGCCAGTGATCCTCTAGGCATGCTTAATCCGTAATAGTCTTGGATCCACCTCCAGATGTGGACTTCAGCTCCCAGAATTGAGCAGTTATTATGGCAGTTACTGAGAATCCTGATAGTTGAAGTCCACATATCTGAAAGCTATCCAAGTTGGGGAAAGGGATCATAGTATGGTTTCTTTCAGACATTGACTGTTTCCCCAATGTGTGATTCTCCTAGCAACCGTGGCACAACCCTTTGGATCAAGTCAACCATACCAGGGTGGTGATGGGCTTTGTTCTCCTGGGGTTCTCATCCCTTTCGCCCTCCTTCCAGCTGCTCCTATGCTCCCTACTTTCCATCTGCTATGCCTTCACCTTGGTGGGGAACCTCTGCATCGTGTGGGCTGTTCTCTTGGACTCTCGACTCAGCCGCCTGCCCATGTATATCCTCCTGGGAAACTTTTCGGGTCTAGAGATGTGCTACGTAACCACCACGGTACCCAGGATGCTCTTCGATTTGGCCTCTCCACTGCCGGGTGCAATCTCTTTCCATGGCTGTTTCCTCCAGTTCTATTTCTTCTTTTCTATGGGGACCACCGAAAGCTTCCTTCTTGCTGCAATGGCCTTAGACCGATACTTGGCCATCTGCCACCCATTGAGATACCCACTGCTGATGTCTCAAAGGTTCTGCTGCATCCTGGCTGCTTCCTGTTGGGCCTCTGGCTTTCTCTGGTTTCTAGCACCCATCATTTTGATCTCCCAGCTCCATTTCTGTGGCTCCAGCATCCTCGATCACTTTATCTGCGACCCAGGGCCGCTGTTGGCCTCTTCATGCACTCCAGCCCCAGGCACAGAACTGGCCTTCTACAGCCTCAGCTCCATCGCTATTTTTGGCCCCTTCCTCTTCATTGTTTGCTCCTATGCTACTCTCCTCTGGACAGTAATGAGACTGCCTTCAAGCACTGGCAGACGGAAGGCATTTTCCACATGTACCTCACATATGCTGGTGGTAAGCTTCTTCTATGGCTCCATCATGGTCACTTATGTGACCCCCGGAGCTTCAGGAGGAAGCAACAAAGTGGTGACCCTTTTCTATTCGGTGCTGACCCCCTTGCTCAATCCACTTATCTACAGCTTGAGGAACAAGGAGATGAAAGATGCTATAAAAAGGACACTGTTCCCGGAAAATTAGGGAATGTGATTCATGGATGGTTGGTCTGGACCTTGGTCAAGAGATCAGGGCCTTTTCCCTTCTAGGATCTTTTTGAATTTATAATGACATCATTGTTGTTGATTTTCATGTATAAAAATAAGTAAAACAATGAGGGACTGGACTACGATGAAAGTGTGCTTTTAGTTTAATTACTACTGTGTTTTCCCCAAAATATGATCCAACCGGAAAATAAGCCCTAGCATGTTTTTTCAGATTGCTTGTAATATGAGTCCCACTCCCAAAATAAGCTCCAGTTAAGATTGTCAGCCAGATGGATGCATTTAGTACTGTATTTCTCTGGAAATAACCTAATTTGAAAATAAGCCCTAATGCGTCTTTTGGAGCAAAAATGAATACGAGACTGGTCTTATTTTCAGTATAATGGGATATACAAAAACATGATGGTTAAAGAGTAGAAATGTCAGTTGTATTTGAGATATTTTTTGATACAGTACTGGAGAAGAGCCTAATGCTGGGAAAGATTGAGGGCAAGAGAAGAAGGGGATGACAGAGAATGAGGTGGCTGGATGGAGTCACTGAAGCAGTAGGCGTGAGCTTAAATGGACTCCAGAAGATGGTAGAGGACAGGAAGACCTGGAGGGACATTGTCCATGGGGTTGCGATGGGTCAGACATCACTTTGCAACTAACAATAACAACTGTATTTTAACCCTGGTTTCTTTTACTCATAATTTCAGATTCTCCATCTCAATCTGTTTGCTATCAGGTCGAAAGAAGATTTTACAATGTCTGCCAATAATATTGCTATTAATCAATTAGACTGAAGCCAGGCAACCAATGGGGGGCTATTCTATTTCAGACTGAGGGATTCTAGAAGTTGGAATGACTCGGATATGATCAGCAATCATCTTTTGGGGTCACGATGTGATCAAATTCCTACTTAGCACTAAACCATCATGTGTTTTTCTCTGCATTGGTATTGTGTGTATGTTACCCCTGTGATTTATGGATCATAGATTGTGGATTAACACGCTGTGTAAAAAGAAACCATTTTACAATAAACCATGGTTATAAACAATGGCTCCCAATTGAGATGCTTAGTGTTAAAGTGCATGAACTCTAATAATTGCTAATGGGGAAACTATAAAATATACAGATAATCAAATAAAAAAATAAAAAAATGTCCAGTTAAATTTATGTTTCGCCTCATGTATATCTGTATATATGAACCTTTTTTCATTAGGCGTAATTAAAATGTCTGAACATTCACTGCACGTTTATTTATTTATATCCCAGCTTTATTATTTTTTACAAATAACTCAAGGTGGTGAACATATCCAGCACATTTTTCTCCTATTTCCCCCACAACAACAACCCAGTGAAGTAAGTTGGGCTGAGAGAGAGGGAAAGTAACGCAGCTGGTTTTCATAGCTAAGGTGGGAATAGAACTCATAGTCCAGGGCATTAACCAGTAGACCAAACTAATTTTCTGTAGCTCTGGACAATCTGTTTACTGGCTTCATGCCTGAGGTATTTTTAGAACACTTTTTAATAACCTCTTCCCCACCAGCTTCAAAAAAAAATTATAAGGAGAGGTCTTAGTATGATGTTTGATGTTTATTTATTTGATTTCTATACCGCCCTTCTCCCTAGGGACTCAGGGCGGTTCACAGGGCATATATAAATAGCAATACAAAAGTTAAAAGAAAATTAAACCAATGCCCAATTAAAATACAACAATGATAGAATAATAAAAACCAATTAAAAACCCATATTCCCCATCAGGCCAGACCAGCTAACTCAAACAAGTGGGTCTTCAACCCGCGACGGAAGGATCGAAGGTCAGATGCCATCCGGAGCTCAACCGGCAGTTGGTTCCATAATGCCGGAGCACCCACAGAGAAGGCCCTCCCCCTGGGGGCCACCAGTCGACATTCCCTGACCGGAGGCACCCTGAGGAGGCCCTCTCTGTGGGCACGCACAGGGCGGAGGGGAGTTGACGCCGGCAGCAGTATCATCTTCTTTGCAATCTTCCCAGTTTCTCCGTTCCTCTTTTGATGAAGACAAAATAGTTCCGCAATATTAATAGCAACACAAGTTCAATTCAGAAACCCAGGATATTAGCCTTATCTCTTTCCACTCCAGAAGCATCTTTTTTGACCCCAGGAAGCAATCCTCAATACCTAATATTCAGAAGTAAGGATATTATGGGATGTGAGATGGTGGAGTATGAACAAACCTGAAATCAAACTAAATGGTCGGTCATGGAAGGTAGGTAAAGGAATAAAAGAATATTTCCAGTTCAGGGTTGAACTATGGAGTCTTTGGTGCTCTCTGAGCTTGGTTATTTTCTTGCAGACATTACCCAACTAAGTAACATCATCAATGCATTGATGATAAAGTGACCTAATCTTTAATGCCTTTCGTTGCATGGGCCCAGGTTATCTGAAGAACCGTCATTGAAAGCATTAAAGACAGCAGACAGAAAATTCCAAGCTAAAAAAAATATGGCACAAAAGGAAAACATGAAAAAGGAATAGGTATATCTACATCATTGTTACCATCAACAACAATAGTTTATTTATTCCATAGCAAGATAATCCAGCTATATATCCTACATTCATTAAAAAAATAAGGCAAGCATTTTGAAATACCAACACCAAATGTAGAAGTCCATGGCTGAATATTACACATTTAATTAAAAGTATCTTTATACTTGCATTTTAGTATATTTTGCTTTTGACCTCAAATACACTGTCATTTTCATAGCTACACAACAAATTAATTAGAACACACATATACAATCCTCAGGTTTTTCCATTCCTTGTAGGAAGAGAAAGTGACAGTTGAATGAGAGAAGAGGCAAGTATCATAGATTAATTATCAGCAGTTTCCCTTCTTTTAGACATAACACAACAAGATAACGCAGAAAAAGGGAGGGTGTGTGTGTAAAAAGCATTAATGAAGCTTGGCTGTCAGACTTTCTATAGTTTAGCTGCAACTGTGCTGCATGAAAACAGACCAACATGAAATAGAAATAGTTCTGAAAAAAGGGAAGTTGGCTAAAAGGCTAAAGAAATACACCTGTTTTTAAATCTCCCAGTAAGATTTTGCATTGCATTTAGACCATGCAAAATATTTCACAAGAATATTTATTTATTACATTTTTATGCCGCACACCTCGCTTACAAGGTGACTCTGGGTGGCTTACAAGCTGTAAAACAAGTAAAACATAATTAGAATGTTAAAACATTAAAACTACACAGATTAAAATATTACAAAGGTAAAGATAAAGGTTTCCCCTTTGCATTCATGTATGGACTGTGGTGGGAGAGTGCTCATCTCTGTTTCTTAGTCGAGGGAGCCTGTGTTGTCTGAAGACATTCCTGTGGTCATGTGGTCAGCATGACTACACACTAAGGTGCAAAGAACACTGTTACCTTCCTGCCAAAGTGGTACTTATTTGCAATAGCGGCGAACATCTGTAGTTCAGGTGTAGAATGAGGGTAAAGTTTCGTTCTCTGAGCGTATGGGTTGATTTCTGAATGTTTTTTTTATTGAAAAGTTTTACAATACATTTTATTTATAACAAAACAAAACAAAACCCCTCCCAACCCCCTCCCTCTTCCCAACCCTCCCCAGCACCTCCCTCCCTCCCCCTCCCCCCTCCCCGACTTCCCAGAGCTAAATACAAGGTATAAAAGTAGAAACAATCATAATCTACCATATGCAAACAACAATAAACTACTAAATCTATCGCACTTTAACTCTTATAAAATGACTACAAGCAATGTAAATATCACATCAATACTTATTCAAATGCTAAATGAAACTTTTTAGTCCCATATTTATTCTGGATGTAATCAATCCATTTTTTCCACTCCACAATATATCTCTGTTGCGAATGGTCTTTCAAATACGCTGAGATCTTTGCCATTTCCGCCAGGTTGGAAACTTTTAAAGTCCATTCTTCTATAGTCGGCAGTTCTTCCTTCTTCCAGTATTGCCCTACTAAAAGTCTTGCTGCCGTAATTAAATTCAACATCAACTTAGTGTCCACAACAGTAGTGTCAGTAATAATGCCCAGTAGAAACAATTGCGGACAAAACTTTATCCTTTTCTTAAATATCTTCTGCATATTCCACCAAATTTTAATCCAAAATGCTTTAACCTTTTTACAGGTCCACCATATATGAAAATACGTTGCATCTTCACCACCACACCTCCAACATTTAGGCTGGCAGTTCGGATACATACTTGCTAATTTTTTAGGATTTAAATGCCACCTATAAAACATTTTATAAAAGTTCTCTCTTAAGTTTTGAGCTTGCGTAAATTTTACATTTCTAACCCAAATCTTTTCCCAAGTATCCATTGTAATGACTTCCTGAAAATTCTGAGCCCACTTTATCATACAATCTTTAACAAGTTCTGTCTCTGAATAAATTTCTATCAGTGCAAGATATATCCGTTTGATATGTGCTTGACCTTGATTTCTAATTTGCTTTACCAAATTTTCATCAGTCATTGAAAAACCAATTTTCTGATCTTCTTTCCACCTGGCCTGTAATTGCCCATACTGAAACCAAGTTTGAACAATCTTTTCTTCTTGTAAAAAATTATACGGCTTCAAATGCCATACATTCCTTTCCAAACTTAAAATTTCCTTATATGTAGTCACATCATGTTTAAACCCAACACTTATATTTTCTATTGCATGTTTCGGTATTGCCCATAAAGGTATCTTATAATTTAGCTTATGTCTATACTTTTTCCAAACTCGCAACAGAGCATGTCTTAAAATATGCACCTTGAACACATTATCCACCTTCTTATGATACAGTTGGTATGCATGCCAACCGTATAGCAGATCATGACCTTCAAGGTTTAATAATCTCGCTTGTGTTAGATTAATCCAATCACTTATCGCTGACAAAGCAGCAGCTTCATAATATAGTTTAAAATTAGGCATTTTAAGACCACCTCTCTCAGGCGTGTCCTGCATAATCTTAAATTTAACTTGTGGCTTTTTCCCTGCCCAAACAAATTTATTAATACCCTTTTGCCATTCCTCCAAGTTTGAATCCTTTTTAAGAATAGGTATCATTTGAAATAAAAATAGAAATTTCGGCAAAACATTCATTTTCACTGCTGCAATTCTTCCCAATAAAGACAATTGTAGTTTTTTCCAACTATCCAATTCTTTTTGAACTTTTCCCCATAGCTTTTCATAATTATTTTTATATAGCTTTGCATTTGAGGGTGACAAATATACCCCGAAATATTTAACCCTTTTGACTATTTCTAATCCCGTTATCCCTTCTAAAGCAGCCTTTTGTGCTACTGTCAGATTCTTAGACAGCATTTTGGTTTTTTGTATGTTAACCTTGAATCCCGAAACTTTCCCATATTGCATTATTATCTCCATCAATTCTACAACGGAATTTTCTGGCTGGGTCACCGTAACAACCAGATCATCTGCAAACGCCCTCAGTCTGTAATCCTGATCTCTTATTTGAATTCCCTTAATTTTTTCCGAGTCCCGTATTTTAATCAGTAATATCTCCAATGTTAAAACAAATAGTAAAGGTGACAACGGGCACCCCTGCCTTGTGCCCTTTTCAATGTTACATACTTCAGTCAAACTATTATTTACTATTATACGGGCTGTTTGCTTTTGGATTTCTGAATGTTTTGTTACCAGGCTAGGTAACATCTTCAATGGAGTTTAGGGGATGTCAGTGTTCTTCTGTTTATAAGGGCTTCAGGTGTGGGTGTTATGTGGGGGACTTGTGATGGGTCTTGTGATGGGGAGGTTACCTCAGGTCAGGGTCATTGGGAGGTGAACTACTGGTAGCAGGGGGGATAGGAAGGGGCTTGCGTGGGTTGCTGCTGTCTCTGGTTGGCTGTGTGGTTGATTTGAATCCTGATGGGTTCTTAGGCTGGTTGTAGGTCAATGTGTCTGTTGATGGAATTGCTTGTGGAGTGCCAGGCTTCGATGAACTCACGAGTGTGGTGGGTGGTAGCATGGCCAATGATTTTGGTGTTACTCAAATTGAACTGGTGCTGTTTGGTGTTGGCGTGAGTAGACATTAAGGATTTGCCAGCCAGTGTTCAAGGATCCTGCTTTTTAATTAACGTGACATTTGTCTCATGTGGAATTGGTTGCAATTGGTACCTATTTATCTACTTGCATTTGCATGCTTCGAATTGCTAGGTGGGCAAGAGCTGAGGCAAGAACGGGAGCTCTCTCTGTGGCATAGTGCTCGGGTCTCAAACCCGGGCTGTCAGCTTTCCAACTGTCAAGTTCAGCATCTTTAACTGCTGAGCCATGATGCCCCTCAAAATATTATTAAAATCTATACTAAAACTGAATCTAGAAAGCAAAGAGATGGATGAAACGGGGATGAGGTATTCGTGAGAAAACAATATTCCTGTTTACCAAACTGCGACAACACTTGTTTATCTCACTGATTGGATGATTAGTTATGTTTGTGCTATTTTCTTCTAGTTTCCTAACATTTATTTGCATTAAATCTTAATAAAGCTACCTTATTTCTTTGTACCCTGCCAAGGGCCTCCTTCATCTGATCATTCCTCAAACAGTAGATCATGGGATTGAGAAAGGGTGTAATGGCAGTGTAGAAGACAGTGATTATTTTTGTGATACCCGACTGGTTTTCCACACTTGGGGATACATACATCCCTGCTACGGAACCGTAGAAAAGGGTGACCACCATGAGATGGAAGGAGATGGTGGAGAAGGCCTTCTTACTGCCGCTTTGGTGAGTGGCTTTCACCAAGGTGAGAACCACAGCACTGTAGGATAACACAACAAAGAACAGGTTGAGTATGATGACTAGAGAGCTCATTGCAAATTGATAGTGAAGGAGCATATTTCCAAGCGGAGAGCAAGCCAAGGAAAGGATGGGTCCAGGATCGCATATCAAATTATCAATGATCTTAGGACCACAGAAATCCAACTTGGAGATCATAACAACTGGGATTAGATTCCACAGAAAGCCAAGAATCCAACAGATAGCCACAAGGGCATAGCAGGAATGAGGAGACATGATAGAGGGGTAGCGTAGTGGGTGGCAGATAGCCAAATAGCGATCCAAGGCCATGGTTGAGAGGAAAAAGCACTCTGTGGCACCAAGGCTAAAGAAGATGTAAAACTGAAGGAAGCAGGCATGGAAGGAGATGGTCCCATTTGGTGAGATCAGGTCCAAGATCATACGGGGCACGGTTGTGCTCACATAACACATCTCTAGCCAGGAGAAGTTGCTCAGCAAGATGTACATGGGAAGACGGACCAAGATGGTGTCCAGGACCACCACAGTGATAATGATGATGTTCTCAGCCAAAGTAAGAATGTAGAGAGTAGTGAAAAAAATGAGGAGCAGTAAGCGTTTCTTCTCCCCATCTCCAAAGCCCACCAAAATGAATTCCTGGACATTGGTGCTATTTGCTGTCGCCATCTTTTAACATATAATACAGGTAACAGAATATATACCTGAGTAATCAAGGTCCATAAACTTTGGAATATCTGTATTCTAGATAAGATTTTTTTTTGCAGAGAAATGTCACATGGACTAAAGTTTGTGGGATCCTTGGTGCTCTCTGAGCTTGGTGGTTTTTCTGGTAGACATTTCATTATCCAAATAGGTAACATCTGCAAGGAGTACTGATGATGTTACCTAGTTTGGTAATGAAACGTTTGCAGGAAAATAACCAAGCACAGAGAGTACCAAGGACCCCATAGTTCTACTCTGATCCCACAAATATTCCTTCTTATCAGTATTAAAGTTTGCTGATCTGCTAGTTCATAGCTGAGTTAGGATTGGAGTTGTAGCTATATCACAAAGTACTCATTTTAGCTTTAAAGATTTAGCAGAGTTTTAAGATGAAAAATGAAAGATCTTTAAGAACTCATCAATCTTCTCCTCTCCCACCCCAAAAATTTATAGATAGATATTCTCTATCATCTAACTAGGTATCTCAATTAAATCACACAATTAAACCACACAATTATTTTATCAGAGTAGACGACCTAATGCAAAGTGCAGAGGTTATAAGAAATACTAATTCAAAAAAAAAAATAAACATGAAAAAGGAAAGGAAAAGGAAGTACAGCAAATCTTAATTCAATGAACTGTTTAATTATCTTCATTACCTGCTTTTTTCTATTTTTAGATATTTTGAGTATTTTAACTTCTGTTAAATTTGTTCCATCTATGTTTTATTTCCTGTTACCAATCTAAGGTCACAGACACAAACACACAAAACAAAGTAATAATACAATGGATTAAAAAATTAAATAAATTAAATAAATAGTTCGAGATTGAATTGCAGTGGTTCTTTCTTTTTTTTAACTAATATCATTTTTGGATGAAAAGTTAAATAATGTTATATGTGTAACTGTGACATTTCAAATGGCAACTGATACTGGTAGAGTTTTTATTTTTCTCTTTTTATTTTTAATGCTTTAAATTTTTAAATAAAGATTAAAAACTTTGAGTCATATTATATAAATATTGCTGCATTCAAATCTGTGTTGAAATAATACAATATATTGTGATTTATAATATTATAACAAAGGGAAAAAAACAATCTTGAGAACTGTTTAGGTCAGGATGGTAATTTTCTATAAATAAATAAAGTATTCCCTTTTTCTAATTGTGTTTTGGTGTGGGGAGAAATCTGTTTCTGTGTTTGTGTGTGTGTGTGTGTGAGTGAGAGAGAGAGAGAGAGTCTGTCTCTGTGGTTGTCTACATCTATTTCTCTCTCTCTCTCTCTCTCTCCCTACCTACCTACCTACCTACCTACCTACCTACCTACCTACCTATCTATCTATCTATCTATCTATCTATCTATCTATCTATCTATCTATCTATCTATCTATCTATCTATCTATCTATCTATCTATCTATCTATATCTATCCATCTATCTATCTATCTATCTATCTATCTATCTATCTATCTATCTATCTATCTATCTATCTATCTATCTATCTAGCTATCTAGCTATCTAGCTATCTAGCTATCTAGCTATCTAGCTATCTATCTCTCTCTCATCTATATCTCTATCAAGACATCAACTTATTTGCTTAGGATTTCAGCAAGTGTTGCATGCAGTACTAAAACTGCAATTTCAAGACAAATGTATGTGTGTAAATCTCACATGAATGTCTCCACCCTAGTTCCTTTCCTTGTGTCATAGGCTGACACTGCACATACATAGAAAAGAATGGGGCTTAGACTGCACTGTAGTGCTTGTCCTTGTTTTGACTTGTATGGATGCTGCTGAATCTGTAACTCTCAATGGTCCATTTTCCCCCCCTCTGCAGTCTTATGAAACCTTCAGAAAGAGACTCCAAATTCTTCTAGGGTAGAAGTAACTTGGTCAGCAGTCATGACTCAGCCCCTGGAAGCATTGCCTTCCCTTCCTCCAGTCACACCTGATTCAAACATGAAATGCCCACCATTTCTGGAGCATGAGAATACATCTATCTCACTCGATATACATCAAACAAGCATCTAACGCCAGCACCCCTTGTGTTTTCTAACTCTGTTTGAAAAATGGTTTTCTGTCTTGCACCAACCCAACTGATGCTATCTGGCTTGCATTCTGTGCTTCAGTTCCTTGTCAGCAGCTGGCAAATAGTTACCGTATGTTAGTGGAAATGTCCTAGCCCCTCTGATCCCTGGTTCCTGTCCCCTACATTATTTTTAACAAATTTGTTTTTACACTGGTCATTGGAACAGTAAATGAACAACCTTTTTTAAAAAAAATCCCTTGTGAAGTTGTCAAGAATTCTCCCCCTTTTCTAGCCCAAGATATGGGAAAAAATAGTAAAATAACAATAACACTTAGACCTATATATCATTTCACAGTGCTTTACAGCCCTCTCTAAAAGGTTTACAGAGTCAGCCTGTTGCCCCCAACAATCTGGGTCCTCATTTTACCCACCTTGGAAGGATGGAAGGCTGAGTCAACCTTGAGTCAGGATCAAACTGCTGGCAGTCCGCAGAATTAAGCCTGCAATACTGCATTCTAATCAATGTACTGCCACAGCTCTTCCAAAATAGTAATCTTTTTAGAAAAGCTGGGAATCTGCCACTCAAATTCTCTGATAAATGTGGACTGGATAAAACATCAAGCCAATTCTCTGGCCAAATTCAACAAAAGTGTTGAGATTTGGAAAAGAATTTCTTAAACCGACTTTATTTCCACAAAGTTGACAACATGGGAAAAATTCAAAGAGCGCTCACAGCAGTTATAAACTGGTGAATAACTAAGGAATCCCATATCTAGTTATACTTGTGATTTATGTCCCTTACTATATGTCTCAGCCTTCTATAAATTCCACCACAACTATTTCCTAAAGAGCCTAGTCTGTTTCAAGAGTAAGCGTGTTTGTGTGTGTGAAACATTTGAAGATTGTTTAGATTTGGATTGTTATGTGTCATTTAGAGCCTTGGTGGAGCAGTGGGCTAATGCCTCCTTAAGTAACACCAGCTGCCTGCAATTAGTGCAGGTTCGAGTCCCACCAGGCTCAAGGTTGACTCAGTCTTCCATCCTTCCGAGGTAGGTAAAATGAGGACCCAAATTGTTGGGGGCAATTAAGCTGACTTTGTAATAATGCCGCTTGGGGTGTGTGTGTGAAAGCCCTAATAAGCAGGCATATACATAGAATGAAGGCTACTGCTAAGCACATTGATTTGTGCTTTAAATTGTAAGCCGCCCTGAGTCTTCGGAGAAGGGCGGGATATAAATGGGATTAAAATAAAATAAAAAATAAAATAAAATAAAATTTAGTTTCCTGATCTTCCTTATTAGAAAAAAAAGGAAGAAAAGGGAATAGATATGACCTTTTTTTTTAGGCAAGCAGAAAGCTACACAATTGTTCACTATGTTCACCTTTTAGTTTTAAGCTAAGGAAGAATTTAAATAATACCTATTTGGTCAAGTTCTTCCCTTTAGTTAATTTCCTGTTAATTCTCACCCCCATCTTCTGTTGAGTCATCCTGTATCTCACTGGCTGCAGTGCACCATTCCATGAGGAGAAAGGGGAAGAGTCTAGATCATAGCATGAGGATCTCTCTTATATATAGATCCGGTTTCTCTTGGGAAGGTGTCCCAAAGGATCTGCCTCATTAGTCTCCAAAAGATCTTTTCTTTAGAGACTGGCTCCTCGGCCTTCAAGACCACTTTCTAGAAAGGGAGGGTGTTTTTTTTTAAAAGTCTATGAGGTTCTGAGACCCCCCCAGTCTTGAAAGCACTTCATTTAAAAAAGCAACATATTCTTTCCATCCAGTTCTTTCCATCTTGCTTTTGTCTGCACAGAAACCCAGAAAAGGAAGCTGCCAGCAGCTTAGCTAGATCAGAACAAGATCTGCAAACTTGATAAGGAATGTTGAAAGCAGATCCTACAGAGAAAGTATAATTAGATGCACAAGGATGTGGTTAGAACAGTATCTAGAAGCTTGTTGCAGTTTGGGTTGAAGGGCAAACAGGAATCCAGGTGGTAAAGGTTCCCCCGCACATGCGTGCTAGTCGTTTCCGACTCTAGGGGCCGGTGCTCATCTCCGTTTCAAAGCCGAAGAGCCAGCGCTTGTCCGAGGACGTCTCCGTGGTCATGTGGCCGGCATGACTAGACGCCAAAGGCGCACAGAACGCTGTTACCTTCCCACCGTAGTGGTCCCTATTTTTCTACTTGCATTTTTACGTGCTTTCGAACTGCTAGGTTGGCAGAAGCTGGGATGAGTAACAGGCGCTCACTCTGTTATGCGGCACTCGGGATTCGATCTGCCAAACTGCCGACCTTCTGATCGACAAGCTCAGCGTCCTGACCCACTGAGCCATCGTGCCCCAGGTGGTATATGTCATGCTAAAAGCACCTGAACAGCATGACTTGAATATGTGTTATTCATACTGAAGAACATTACTTATCATGTGCTATATTGATAAGTAATTTGTACCCAATCATTGTATTTCTGTTCAGAATTTCTGACCAGAAATAAGGCCATTCAGAGCTACAACGGCACTGAAAAAAGTGACTTGTGACCTTTTTTCGCACTTACAACTGTTGCTGCATCCCCATGATCATATGATCAAACTTCAGATGATTGGCAACTGGTTCATATTTATGATGGTTGCACGGCCCGGGGGGTCACGTGGTCAACTTTTGCAACGGTCTGACTAGCAAATTCAGTGAAGAAGCCAGATT
Organism: Vipera berus; assembly: GCF_964194415.1. Classification (NCBI taxonomy): domain Eukaryota; kingdom Metazoa; phylum Chordata; class Lepidosauria; order Squamata; family Viperidae; genus Vipera; species Vipera berus. The sequence continues at coordinate 11,527,784 of NC_138205.1, read as the reverse complement.
CACTTAATAACTAACTTAATAATGGCATTGATTCACTTAACAACTCTAGCAACAAAAGTCGTAAAATGGGATAAAACTCACTTAACAAATGTTTCACTTAGCAACATGAATTTTGGGCTTAGTTGTGGTCATAACTGAAGGACTACCTGTATTTTCTGCACAACTTCAACTCTTAGTCCATATGGCTTGGACTAAGAGAGAGTGATTGATACAAAGTTACCCAGCCATGGTTTCCTGATTCTAGGCCAGCACCTTAACCATCAGTTCAGATGCCCTTGTCTAAAGGCATCTGCACACTGCAGCCTTCAGCTGCTTCCTTCTTGTGCACAAGTCTTCAGGAAAGAAGCATAAAAATTAGTAAAATAAGTTTTGAATAATGTTTTAGTAACTAGGTAAAGGTAAAGGTTCCCCCGCACATGTGTGCTAGTCGTTTCCGACTCTAGGGGCTGGTGCTCATCTCCATTTCAAAGCCGAAGAGCCAGCGCTTGTCCAAGGATGTCTCCGTGGTCATGTGGCCGGCATGACTAGATGCCAAAGGCGCACGGAATGCTGTTACCTTCCCACCGTGGTGGTCCCTATTTTTCTACTTGCATTTTTACATGCTTTTGAACTGCTAGGTTGGCAGAAACTGGGACGAATAACAGGCGCTCACTCTGTTACGCGGCACTCGGGATTCGACCCGCCAAACTGCCGACCTTCTGATCGGCAAGCTCAGCGTCCTAACCCACTGAGCCACCGCGTCCCTTTTAGTAACTAAGGTAAAGGTAAAGGTTCCTCCACATATGCGTGCTAGTCGTTTCCAACTCTAGGATGTCTCCATGGTCATGTGGCCGGCATGACTAGATGCCAAAGGCGCACGGAACGCTGTTACCTTCCCACCGTAGTGGTCCCTATTTTTCTACTTGCATTTTTACGTGCTTTCGAACTGCTAGGTTGGCAGAAGCTGGGATGAGTAACAGGCGCTCACTCTGTTATGGGGCACTCGGGATTTGACCCGCCAAACTGCCGACCTTCTGATCGACAAGCTCAGCATCCTAACCCACTGAGCCACCATGTCCCTTGTTTTAGTAACTAGGCATGTCTTTGATTGATCCTCCTAATTTTTTGAAGTAACAAAGCAACAAAGTGGATTCCCATAAAGAATGTGAAATTCTGATAAGAATAAGTTCAAACCAGCCAGAGACAAGAATGCCCAGAAAGTTGAATTTTATTACAGGTAATCCTCAATTTACAATCACGATTGAGTCCAAAAGTTCTGTTGCTAAGCGAGGCAGTTGTTAACTGAGTTTTGCCCCATTTTACGACCTTTCTTGTCACAGTTGCCAAGTGAATCCTTGCAGTTGTTAAGTTATTAATGCAGTTGTGTAGTGAATCTGGCTTCCCCATTTTTAACTTGTCAGAAGGTCGCCAAAAGTGATCACATGAACCCAGGACACTGCAACCGTCACAAATATGAGTCAGTAACCAAGCATCTAAAATTTTGTTCATGTGACAGTGGGGATTCACTTAACAACAAGAAAGGTCATAAAATGGGGTGACACTGAACAAATGTCTCATTTAGCAACAGAAATTTTGGGGCTCAGTTGTGGTCATAAATCAAGGACTACCTTTACATAAATAAAAAGGTATTAATCTATCTTTCTGGCTCAGATCCTATTTTGGCCAAAGGCACACCGGCTAAAAACTTTGCTTTTGTTTATGGCTAGCAAATGTTTGAATAGAGCTTGCTAGAAGCAGATAGACTGATGGCCCACTGCTTGTTAATGGGAATTATCTTCCTTGGGCCACATAGAGATACTGATAAACATGGCAAATCCCATTCTTAGAGCATAAAAGTTGATTTTTTTTACTGTAAGTGAAGAATAAAATCATGATTGGGAGCCTCCCCCTCCCCCCACCTTTCTGTAAATCCAGAAGGCACTAAATCTCCTTTGGGGACCTATTTATTCTAGGTTTGATTTTCCTAATTAATTTCTTTCCTTCTAAAAGGAAGGAAGGACTGGTGGCCAGGGACTTCCTCTTGCTATTTATCCAAGGTTTATTTATCCAGTTCTTACAACTGCACTTGATTGCTTCCAGGAATCCTCCTTTGCATTCTATTTTTTTTAAAAAAAATACTAATAACAATGTATACTCCTCTACTGGATAAGGACTGTTCATCTGGGATTGCCAGTGGATGCTATAATGATACACAATGATTGTTCTCTTCCAACTAAACGATCCTGTTTGCACCAATATTTTGATCCGTGTGGCATAACATGGTCTTGCTTATTGCAAAAATGACTGATTATCCTCCAGTATGGCCCAGTATGGCAGGATCGCATAGAACCAAGACATTTCTTCATTGGGTCGCTTTGTAATGCTGAGTTTGATCTCAGTTCGATTGACTGTCTTATGCAAGGCAGCCTCGGACTCCGCCACACACCCTTGTCTTCTGGGAGAAGAAACAGAGCTAATGGTAAGTGATTATTACCTGCCTGGAGAGAAAGCATCAATAACATTTACCAAAGACTTTAAATGTTTCTGAGAGATGCCTCTATATGGTGTTCAGTTTAGATCCAGTCCCAGAAGTTCCATTCCTACAGCCTCTTTCAATTAAAATGAAGACATCTCTTTGGTTGGTAAATTGCACCATGAATTGTGTTGCGATGTTTCATTTCCCATCTTTGGATTAGAGTAACAGAATAACAGAGTTGGAAGGGACCTTGGAGGTCTTCTAGTCCAACTCTCTGCTCAAGCAGGAAACTTTATACCATTTCAGACAAATGGTTGTCCAGTCTCTTCTTTAAAACCTCTAGTGTTTGACCCACAACTTCTGGAAGCAAGCATTGATTAATTGTTATGTCAGGAAATTTCTCCTTAGTTTTAGGTTCTCTCCTTGATGAGTTTCCATCCATTGCTTCTTGTCCTGCCTTCAGGTGCTTTGGAGAATAGGTTGACTCTCCCTTCTTTGAGAAACCCTTTAGCTATCGGAACACTGCTATCAAGTCACCCCTAGTCCTTATTTTCATTAAACTAGACTGTTGCATGGAGGAAGATGCTGAAATTCTACATCGAAATTCTAGGGCTGGTTCATTTCTCCTTTCCTGTTAGTCTCTACTGGAGTTACAGGCTGGATGTTTATTAGTTTAACCTTGTTACATCTTAATCCAGGCTATAGATCTTTACTCTCCTGAGAGGGAGAGAGTCCTTTACCATCAATATACTGCAGAATTTGATCAGCAATATCATTGCCACCCCCCTTAAATGTGGCAAGTTTCATAAATGGGAAATTTGGGAGAAATAAATATTGTGAATTCCTCACTTAATCTAGCTCTCTCCCTGTTCCCTATTTCCTTGAGCAAAATATAGTAATAACCATCTAGCACTGTGTTGTCTTTCTTCCAGATCTCCTATAAGAAACTAAAATCAAATTTGAAACTAAAGCTTATCAAATATATCTCTGGAGAAATGTCTATGGGCATTCTCAATCATCCAGGTCGTGGTTGTCCCAAAGGTGGTTTTCCAAAAGGCAACTGGACTTTCTTGTGTTTTTTTTAAAAAATGTTTTGTTTCTCATCCAAAAAGCTTCTTCAAAGAAAAAAAAACCAAGAAAGTCCAGTTGCATTCTGGAAAAGCACCTGTGGGATATCTCTGGAGAAATTTCAGAGTAGCAAGGCAAGGAGATGAAATGGGGTCAAAAGTGTTGCTCCCACTGTCTCACAAACTCTCATGGTTAATAGTAGGATTTTGCTGTTGATGCATTAGTGTGACTAAAAAGATGCACTCATTCACCACAGGGAAAATTGCTAAGTTGTTTGAGGAAATATCTGGAGATGCTTTATTCCAGGCAGCTGCTAATTTTTTTTTGACCCACTCTTTGTCTTGTCTCATTCCTCTTTCCAGAACAGTTTCTCATGTGAAGCCTGAGATCACATCTCACAGGAGATAAATACTAGACATCTGGGTTGCACTGAAATTAGACTCTCTGCCAATCTGATCTGTGGGAGCTTAATGTTCATAGTGCATTGAGTGGAAAGATCCTGACTCATTATCCTGGAAGACTGGACTTCTCTCCTAGGTTTAATTGCTGGTGCTGTCATCCATTGCGTGATGACAGCTCCTTCCTAGAGTTTAGCTCTTCTATCAGCCCACAAAGCCCCTCTACATCTCCATCTCTGAGTCCAGCCTAAGTTGTAATCAAAAGGAGGTTTCTTTGGAAACATCTCCAACCCACACCATGTTGTCCTCCAAGTTTTCTTCGATCACCTGCTGTGATGTTAAGGGAGACAGTTCTAAAGCTGCATCTTGTTGTTGTTAGCTGCGAAGTCGTGTCCGACCCATCGCAACCCTATGGACAACGTTCCTCCAGGCCTTCCTGTCCTCTATCATCTTCTGGAGTCCATTTAAGCTCACGCCTGAGTCCATCCAGCCACCTCATTCTCTGTCGTCCCCTTCTTCTCTTGCCCTCAATCTTTCCCAGCATTAGGCTCTTCTCCAGTGAGTCCTCCCTTCTCATTAGGTGGCCAAAGTATTTGAGTTTTAGCTTCAGGATCTGGCCTTCTAAAGAGCAGTCAGGGTTGATCTCCTCTAGGAATGACTGGTTTGAACGCCTTGCAGTCCAAGGGACTCGCAGGAGTCTTCTCCAGCACCATAGTTCAAAGGCCTCAATTCTTTGGCGCTCAGCCTTTTTTATGGTCCAGCTTTCACTGCCATACATTGCAACTGGGAAGACCATAGCCTTGACTATACGCACTTTTGTTGACAGGGTGATGTCTCTGCTTTTTAGTGTGCTGTCTAGATCTGCCATTGCTTTCCTCCCCAGGAGCAAGCGTCTTTTAATTTCTTGGCTACAGTCCCCGTCTGCAGTGATCTTGGAGCCCAGGAAAATAAAATCTATCACTACCTCCATTTCTTCCCCATCTATTTGCCAGGAATTGAGAGGGCTGGATGCCATGATCTTGGTTTACTTAATGTTAAGTTTCAAAGTTGAAACTTAACACATTAAGCTGCATCTAGTGAACTGTATTTTCTCCTATGTGTTTCATCTACTAGGCATATGGAACACTCTACTTTGGCTATTGATATGGTGAAACAGAAGTTGTTACAGAAGTCAAATATTTAGGTCTAGAGTGATAACTGTGTGGATGATGTGCTCATAGCAATTATTTTTTAATTTGTATGATACTAAATGACATTGAAAAGGTTTCAGTGACATAAGAAACTAAAAGGAGCTTGTATTTTATTATTCATGTTGATGAGTAATCCTTTTGATTTTTCAGTGATAGAGTTATAGATGAGTTCATAAGGTTCCCATCCACCTCTCTAATCTGCTCTTCATTCTTCAACATTCTTGAAGAGCATTTGCTTAAGGACACACACACACACACACAGATGTGATAAGCAATCCCAGAAATTTCCTTCTTGTTGATTTGGTAGTTCTGTACTCTGCCATTTTTAAATCCATTGTGGAAATAGATATATTTGTGAATTGCTAAGGATATTTTATCCTGATTCTTTTTCCTGATTCCAGATGGAGCTGACCAATGGAACTACGGTCCAGGAATTCATTTTGCTAGGCTTGGAGCATGGGAAGCAAAAACGGTTCTTCCTCCTTATCCTTTTTACTATTGTCTACATAAGCACTTTGGCTGAAAATGCCATTATTATCATGCTGGTGCATGCAGATGCACAATTAGCACAGCTCCCCATGTATAACTTTTTGGGAAACGTCTCCCTGCTGGAGATCTGCTATGTGACCACCACCATGCCCCGTATGCTCTTTGATCTGGCTTCTCCTCAAGGGATCATCTCCTTCCAAGCCTGTTTCACACAGTTCTACATTTTCTACTCACTTGGTAGCACTGAAGACTTTTTCCTCTCAGCCATGGCCTTGGATCGCTATCTGGCCATCTGCCACCCACTCTATTATCCATTAATTATGTCTCCAAAGAACTGTTCCAAGCTTGTGGCTAGTTGCTGGATGGCTGGCTTTTTGGTATATGCTGTCCCAATAATTTTGATCTCTAGGCTCTCTTTCTGTGGCTCCAATGTCTCTGACCACTTTCTGTGTGATCAAGCCATTCTGTCCTTAGCTTGCCCTCCATTTGGAAATGCTCCACTTATCCTTTTTTCCGTGAATATTTTCATCATATTGGGCAACTTAGTCTTTGTAGCTATTTCCTATGGCGTTATAATTATCACACTAATCAAATCCTCTAACCAAAGTAGCAGGAAGAAAGCCTTCTCCACCGTATCCTTTCACCTCATGGTGGTGACCCTTTTCTATGGTTCTGTAGCAGGAATGTATGTAACTCCAAGTGGGGATGGTCAGTCATGTGTCAGTAAAATTGTCACTGTCTTCTTCACTGCCGTTACGCCCTTTCTCAATCCCATGATCTACTGTCTGAGGAACAATCAGATGAAGGAGGCCCTGGACAGGTTGCTGAGAAGGATGGAGCGATGGCTGAGAAAAAACATCACATCGTGACAACAGGAGTGGAAAGGAGAAATCTATTCAACCTTTAATACCAGTGTTGTAAATCCTTTTAGAAAATTCTCATGCCCTCCATTTTTTAAAAGTAGATTTCAAGTACAAGGAACTTAACCAAGAGGAACGTAGGTGTCCTAATTTTCAGGTGATTGATCCAAATTCATGTTTACAATCCTATGATTTCAATTCAAAATGCAACATTAATAGGGCAATAAAGGTAAAGGTAATGGTTTCCCCAGTCTGACTCTAGGGGATGGTGCTCATCTTTGTTTCTTAGCTGAGGGAGCCAGTGTTGTCTGAAAACACTTCTCTGATAATGTGGGCCACATCACTATACACTGGTGCACATGGAATGTTGTTACCTTCCCATCAAAGTGGTACCTATTTATCTACTTGCATTTACATGCTTTTGAACTGCTAGGTTGGCAGGAGATGAGGCAAGAATGGGAGCTCACCGTGTCATGCGGGGCTTGGGTCTTGAACCCAGGCTGCCTTTAAATCTTCAAATAAATTTATGTCTTTAAATAGTGCAATATTTAAATTCTAACTTCTCCATCATCATACTCTGAAATGTCCAATACATATCCACACAGAGACAGAAGTTTTTCCGATCACCCAAAAATTATTTTACACTGTTTAAGTCGATCCTTCCTTGATCTACCAAAACAAGACATTCAAGCTTCATAGATCTTTCAAATAACTAATATTGGTATAATTAGCTTCCTTCATCTTTCTATATAGACTTTCCATACAGGTAATTACTATAGATACTGTGTTTCCCTGAAGGTTAGACTCAGCCCGATAGTAAGCCCTAGCTTGATTTTTGGGGGGTGGACCTAAAAAGCCCTACTCCAAAATAAGCCCTAGTTCTGGGGTGAGGCACACCCCTAAAAATCAAGCTAGGGTGGGGGTAGGGGGGTTGAAGCTTCCCCACGCGCCCCACACCCACTTACCTTATTGGTAGGACCACCACAGCTAGGCCTCCCTCACTCTAACACCTGTCAGGCCGTTACTTGACTTCTTCTGTGGCTGCTTGCTGCTACTTGTGGCCAGACACCATGTGGAACATTGCATTGTTGCAGCTCCTCACAGAAGGATGCTGCATGGCACCATTTCCGCTGCTCATGTGCTTCAGGCCACGTCTGCTGCTTGCATGTTTCAGGCCACTTTTGTTGCTCACGGCCGGAGGCCACATGATGCTTTGGGCTGTTTCCACTGTGGAAATGGCCCAAAGAGTCATGCAGCATCCTGCCAGGAGGAGCAGAAATAGTGTAAAGCACCATGTGGCATACTGCCCGGAGGAGCAGAAAGGGCGCAAAGCACCATGCAGCATCCTGCTGGGAGGAGCGGCAACGGTGTAATGCGCCACATGGCGTCCAGCCACAAGTGGCGGCAATTGGCCGCAGAAGCCAAGCAGCAGTGCAACATGTGTCAGGGTGTGGGAGGCCTAGCTGTGGTGGTCCTACGGTAAGACATTCTCCGAAATTAAGACCTAGTGCCTCTTTTGGAGGCAAAAAAATTATAAGACAGGGTCTTAATTTCAGTGAAACACGGTAATTCTTCCCTCTTCAAAACATTGAACTACTAGGAAGCACCTTCTGACAAGCAAAGTTAATGAGGAAGCCAGATTCATTTCACCACCATGTTACTGACTTAGCAACTAGTGATTCACTTCACAACTGTGGCAAGAAAGGTCATAAAACTTAGGGCTCAGTTCTGGTCGTATGTCAAGGACTACTTGTATTTGCCAATTACAATTTTATTTGTTTGTTTATTTATTTATTTCCTGCCTTTATTATTTTTATAAATAACCAAAGGTAGCAAACATATCCAACACACCTTCCTTCTCCTATTTTCCCCACAATACCAACCCTGTGAGGTGAATTAGGCCCAAAGTCCCAAAGTCACTAAGCTGGCTTGCATGGGTAAGGTAGGAATTGAACTTATGGTCTCCTGCTTATCTGACAATATAATGAAGAATGAGTATTCTCTATGTGTGCATGTTTCTAAGTCAGTCTGTGTTCTGATGACTCCTACTATCCATGTCATTTGAGCTCTGGTGACGCAGTGGTTACAATGGAGTACTGCAGGCTAATTCTGCTGACTGTCAGCTGCCAGCAGTTTGACAGTTCGATCCTAACCAGCTCAAGGTTGACTCAGCCTTCCATCCTTCCAAGATGGGTAAAATGAGGAGCCAGGTTGTTGGGGGAAATACGCTGACTCCATAAACAGAGAGGGCTGTAAAGCACTGTGAAGTGGTATATAAGTCTAAGTCCTATTGCTATTGCTGTGAAAAAGTCAGCATCTTCAGATCCATATTTCTTTGCACATTGTGCATATGACATGAATTGTTTTTGAAGTTTTACACAGTTCCTCCATATGATTTTGCTTTTCACATTGGTGACATTTCTACCCACATCCTGGTCAACATTTGTTTATCTTCTTCATATATTTTGGTTAAACTGTTGACATATGCTTTGCCTTTTTTCAAATCTTTATTACTTGATGCTGGGGTTTTTTTGTTAGTTTTTTTTTGATTTTGTGTGATGGAAAACTTGCAATATTATCACTAAGGTCTTCTATAATTTTCAAATGTAACTAAATGACTTTCGCTGCTTGTCATATCATACTTTTCTAAAGAGTTTTCATATTAATTCTTTCTCCATTTATTAATGTGAATATATTGCACACCTCAAAACCTTCAGTGCTTTGTTAGGAAGAGTGCTATTTTCTGATTATTATTATTATCATTTATAGCCATCCACTCCAAAAGACTCTGGGTGACTTCTAATCTACCAACTATATAAGTAAAAGCGTTAAAAATATAACAACAAAATATAATGCCCAGGAAAGAGAACAACCATAATATTAAAAACCACAATTGGAATTCCACAAAGACAGTAATCTAGATTTAGGAATGAAGGCATGTTTCAAGGGCTTCCCTCTTGAAACTACGTGTTGCTCCTTTATGAACACGCAATAATACAAAAGGCGAACTGGCTGATTTTGAAAACATTGCCTTGGTTTCCCCTTTGACGTCAAACAAAAAGAAACTTAATATATCGCAAAGAACAGCCCATTTCTTCACATAGCTTTGGTGGATTCAACTTCTGCTAGGCAACAACTTCCTCACATTAGAATATTTGCATAAAGAATTAAGCTTCAGCCAATCATCAGAAATGAAGTATTAGTTTGTTCACAGTTCTCTAGCTCTTTTGCACCAAATTTATGCTAACTTCACTTCACATCAACCAATCTGAAACCACTTTCTCAGAAATTTTGAACACCTGAAAATTAGCAAAGTCAATTTATGAAGCTGGCTAGGATTTTTATAGGAGTTTCATCTTTCTCTAGACCAGGGGTGGCAAACTCAATTTCATTGAGGGCCGCATCAGTATTGCGGTTGCCCTCAAGAGGCCGGGTGGGCGTGGCCAGGGTGGGCGTGGCCTACTGGGTGGGTGTGGCCAGCTCTACATCGTTTGCATCAAGGGTGCCTATGGGGGCCTGGGCAGGAGTGGGACAGATCTGAGGGTCTCTGGCAGAAGGAGGGTCTCTGGGCCAGGGCCAAGGTAGTGGGGGCCGTTCCCTCACTGTTTCCAGGATGGCTTTGCGGGCCGCATGAAACCACTTTGCGGGCCTGATCTGGCCTCCGGGCCTTGTGTTTGACATGTCTGCTCTAGACCTTAAATCAGTGGTGGGATTCAAATACCTGAACAACCGTTTCTATTATGTGATGCAGGCCTGGGCCTCCGTTGCCTAGAACGGACTTCCGGAAATGGTATCCATGCACTTCTGGTGGGATGTTCTAGGCCTGGGAGGCCTCCAAGGCCTAGACTGGACTTCCAGAAGCCAGCCAGTTCTCTGAACTCAGGTAAATTTAGCTACCAGTTCTTCCAAACTGGTGCGAACTGGCTGAATCCCACCACTGCCTTAAATACATCTATTTATGGGATTATTTATTTAGTTCTATTTATAATGGGAGGTACTCTTGTCCTTCTGGAACTGAAGAAAGAAAAGATGGGCAATGAACATGAGTAATATGGGTGTTTTATTCCTCCTGCCCAATACCATATGCCACCCAGCCTTTTTTTTTTGCTTGATCTCAGAGTATCTAATCTTGTTTTCCCCAAAATTGATTTGCAGTGAATGATCCCTACTAGAAAGGGTCAAAGCTTTCATTGTTCTCCTTAGAGCTTCTAGGGCTCTTGGACCTCCTTTACATTCATCCAATAGTACTGTTGCCGTGGGTTTCCTGTTGAAGATCAGGATACATTGGTTAAATAGCCCTATTGAGCATCTTTATAGACATGCCATTCTATTTGCACTTTATCTTCCACCAGGTGTTATGCTGTAATATGAGGGAAAGAAGATGACAGTTCAGCCAGTCAAAAATGAATATGCAAAATCAGTAAAATAAGATACAGTGTTTGAATAAAACTTGCAAGAAGCACTTAGTTTGATGGTCAAGAGCTGGTTAAGGGAACTATCTTTCTGTTCATGGAAATGCTGATAATTTTGGTAACCCTCTTCTCCATTTGGAGTATATCTACTGATCTTTCATAGTGAAGAGTGAATCCAGGGTCAGTTCCCTCACCAGGCAAAATAATCCTCTGCCAATTCAAATGTCACAGGATCTCCTTTTTTGGATTTGAATAGTCTAATTAGTTTATCTTGTAAACCCATGAGTTTAATTCCACTGACATCATTTAACACCAGCCTAGGGAATTCCTGTTCCTGAAAATCTCCAAAATTTCACCTTGACAACTGCTCTGGATTTCATCCAGCACCTTCTGTATTCTTTATACTGCTTTACTGGATAAGGAGTGTTCAACTGATGTTGCTAGTAGATGGTATAAATGAAGACAGTGGCTTTATTCTTGCACACAAACAACCCTTTTCACACCAATGTTTTGGTCCATGTTGGATAATGTGCCTGTGCTTAATGCAAAAAGGACTTATTCTTTGCCAGTAGAGCCCAACCAGGATCTTCTGGCAGCATGGGGGGGGGGGCTTCTAATGATTTTTGACCATACTTCTAGCAATTTCAATAACAACTGAGCTCATTTTAATTGACCAGTTTATCCAAGCCAGTCTCAGCCTGATCCCTGTCCTCTGAGCCAAAGAGTGGAGCTAATGGTAAGTGATCATTATTGGTTTGGAGAGGAAGCAGCATTAATATTTACTAGAGGCTTTCAAAGTCTTTGAGAAACAGCTGTGTATGGATCCAGCAACAAAAGTTGATCGAAAGGAGCTGTTGAATAAGAGGATGGTGCTGAAATTCTGCATGTAAATTCTTGGTCTGGGTCAATTGGTCTCTCGTATCAGTAAAATCTTTACCTAAGAGGTGCTAAGCCACTGGTTATATGGTTTTTAGTTTACCTGTGCTACTTCCAGAACATAGATTTTTAATCTACTTGGTGAGAGAGAGATGTTTATCAGCAATGTATTGCAGAACTTGACCACCTCTTTTAAAAGTGTCAGATTTATTGAATGATGCTTGCAATTTGGGGGAAAAAAGAATGTTGGAAGCTTCCTATTTAATCTAACACTTTCCCTGTTTCTGGTTTCATTGATCAATTCTGAATTACAGCCATCTACTGTACTATTAGGTGCCCATTCCTCCAGATCTCCTATAAGAAAATTCATTTAGATCGGAAGCTAGATCTGATCAAGTATATCCGGGGACATATCCTTATAACCAGAGAAATTCCATGATACCCAGGTAAGAAGATAGAGTGGTGATGGTGCTGATGCTGAAATTCTACATCTAAATTCCTGAGCTTGGTCATTTGATCTCTCCATCAGTAAAGTCCCACCTCCACAGTCTCACAAACTTTTATTGTTTAATAGATAACGTAGAATTCTGCCCTGGGGCATTAATGTGGCTGAAGAGATTCACTTTAAATTTGACTACTGTACTGGAAGATTTACTAAATGACTCAGTCAGGGGAAAATTTTTGATTTGGGGCAATTGCTTATGTTTTCTTGACCTCTCTTGTTCTTGCCTCATTCCTCTTTCCAAGACAGCCTCTCAGATCAAGCCTGAGCTTACAGCCCATAAAGCACAAGCTGTGAGATGCCCCATTTTAATTTCTCTGTTCCTGTTGAGGTTCATAGTGCCTCAAACATGCTTTTCTCTGTCTCAGCACCTCTGGAGGTTTCTATGGAGTCTAAATGCAGGTGCTCTTCCTTCTTACATTGTGGCAGCTCCTTCCGGAGATTTCGTTCTTTTTTTCTTCCCCCACATTATCTTTGAGTTCAGCTTCAGTTGAAATGAAAGGAGCATCCCTATCAGCAATTTGAACTCACGCCCTGTTATCATCCATGTTTGGCTCTGTTGCTTGTTACAGGGCAATTCTAGGTTTGTATCTATATTGCACAACCTGCAGTAGCCAAAGGAAGACCCACCACCAAGACAATGGTGAGATAAAAGAAGTCTGAGGGGAAAAGTAGAAATGTAATTTGAGAAAGCAATCCAGACAGGACCCCGATGAAGATAAGGAGAAGGAAGAAAGGAAGATATTCAGGATTGCAAGTTTATATTACTATGTAAAGGTAAAGATTCCCCCGCACATGCGTGCTAGTCGTTTCCAACTCTAGGGGCCAGTGGTCATCTCCGTTTCAAAGCCGAAGAGCCAGCGCTTGTCCAAGGACGTCTCCGTGGTCATCTGGCCGGCATGACTAGATGCCAAAGGCGCACAGAATGCTGTTATCTTCCCACCGTAGTGGTCCCTATTTTTCTACTTGCATTTTTACGTGCTTTTAAACTGCTAGGTTGGCAGAAGCTGGGATGAGTAACAGGCGCTCACTCTGTTACGCGGCACTTGGGATTCGACCCACCAAACTGCCAACCTTCTGATCGACAAGCTCAGCATCCTAACTCACTGAGCCACCGCGTCCCTTATATTACTTATATTACTATATTATGTTATGTTATGTTATGTTATGTTATGTTATGTTATGTTATGTTATGTTATGTTATGTTATGTTATGTTATGTTGTGTTGTTATGTTATTATATTACTTATATTACTATAACTTTAGAATAAAATTAGTATAAATATTCATAGTTTTGGTTTCCCTGTATAGCCCACTTTGAAGAGGTAACAGTATTTATCATCTCTTGTTTCATCTATATTTTATGCTATGTGAAATAGTTTACTTTGGCTATTGATGGGATGTGTTTCAGTGCTGAGAATTATGCAGTATTGCATAACTCTGAGTTCAAATATTTAGGTCAGGAAAGTTGTGAGAATGATGTACCTATAGCAGTTATTGTCGTGTTTCTATGATAGTCTAGTAATAATCTTAAAAGGAATTCAGTTGAAGAAGCCACTGCCAACAATGAGTTTATTTTTTATTTTTCATGATACATGAAAAATACATTCATGATAATTCATTGATACATGATATCCTGTGAAAGGATCCTTCTCTAATCTGTTGTTCATACTCCATCCTTCTTGAAATGTTCTTATTAAAGAGGAGCCTCAGAGAGGAGATGAGCAGGATCAGAACAATTCCTTCTTGCTATCAAACTGATTCATAATCAGTTGGCACTTAAATCAAGTAAATTAAATCGTCAATTCTGGCTGTTCCACATTTAAGAATGTTTAGATCATGGATAGAAACATTTGTGAATAGTACTTCTTTAACAGTGTAGAACTTTGCTTTCTTTCTATTTGATTCCAGATGGAACTGGCCAATGAGACCACAGTCCAGGAATTCGTTTTACTGGGTTTGGAGACTGGGCAGCAATGGCGATTCTACCTACTTATCCTTTTTAGTTTTACTTACATAATAACTGTGATTGAAAACACCATTATTATCACTCTGGTGCATGTAGATGACCACTTATCTCAGCTGCCCATGTACATCCTCTTGGGAAATTTCTCCTGGTTGGAAATCTGCTATGTGACCACCACCATGCCCCGGATGATCTTTGATCTGGCTTCTCCTCAAGGGATCATCTCCTTCCAAGCCTGTTTCCTTCAATTCTACATTTTCTTCTCATTTGGCAGTACTGAATGCTTCTTCCTCTCAGCCATGGCCTTGGATCGCTATTTAGCCATTTGCCATCCATTCCGCTACCCAACAATCATGTCTACAAGAAACTGTTCCAAGCTTGTAGCTGGTTGCTGGATTGCTGGGTTCTTGGACTATGCTGTCCCAGTGACTTTGATCTCCAGGCTGTCCTTCTGTGGCTCCAATATCATTGACAACTTTGTGTGTGATCAAGGCCTCCTATCCCTGGCTTGCCCGCCTTTTAAAAATGTTTCTTTTATTAGCCAGATTTCCATGAATATTTTGATTATATTGGGTAACCTTGTCTTTGTCACTATTTCATATGGCATTATAATTGTCACAGTGATCAAATCCTCTAACCAACACAGCAGGAAGAAAGCGTTCTCCACAATATCCTTCCATCTGGTGGTGGTGATCCTTTTCTATGGTTCTGTGGCAGGGATGTATGTCGCTCCAAGTGGGGATGGTCAGTCACATGTCACTAAAATAGCCACTGTCTTCTACACTGTCATTACGCCCTTTCTCAACCCCATGATCTACTGTCTGAGGAACAATCAGGTGAAGGAGGCTCTGGGCCGATTGCTGAGAAGGATGGAGCAAAGGCTGAGAGAGAAAAAATAATGTATGCAAAAGGGTTGAGAATGAGAAAACAAATCAGCAAATTGTATAATATTTTCCTTATTTGTCTTTTTAAATAGCTTAAAAGCTGAATAATTAAACAGATTTTATTCAATTCCGTTGGATTGGAATGGAATGAACTGGATTGGATTGGAGTGTAGTGGATGAAAAAATATAAAGAAAAATTTTCTCTCACATGTTTTACACCTGCTAACCTCATGATCCAAAATAAATCACGAATACTTTTGGCACATACGTAACGGAATAAAGAAGACCACTTCTGCTTCTTGAAATATTAAGTATATAATTTCATTTTTAACTGTTCCTCCCATTTCAGCATTGTTCCAGCTGGTCTGTTCATTGGAATGACCTAGTGAAATAAAAATGCAATATCTAAAATTATAAATGAAAGAGATTGTCTACTCTTCTGCATGGCAGGATGTCATGTATGACTGTCCTGGTAGGCAACAAACATATATGGGATGTTTGTCTCTAAGCCATGACAGTTTCACAACATCTTCTCTGACACGTGTCCACATCTGTTTGCCACTGAATTTTTAAAAGCCCATGAAATTACCTTTTAACATAAGTGATCTCCTGAATGCTGTGGAACTAGATGAATGAGACTTTGAGCAGGCCTCCCTAATTCCATTATGTTTGGTTAAATTTAAGGAGAGGGGAAAGGAGACCTCTTAGTAATATCTAAATAAGTAGGAGGCCAAAGTTGAAAGGGGAATAGATGCTCCACTGTGATAATAAAAAAGCAGAGGCAGAACAAATACTCAAAAAACCTAAAGATGCATTTCAATCATGTGAAGTATCCATTTGTCTGAAACGGTGTCGAGTTTCCTGCTTAAACTGGAGGTTGGACTAGAAGACCTCCAAGGTCCCTTCCAACTCTGTTTTATTCATAAAAGAGATCTAGAGTTTAAATAATATTTCTATTATTAAAAAAGATGATTGGAATGATCAAATGGATGGCCCTGGACCTCCGGTCCTTTCGCCGCGACCTCAAAACTTTCCTTTTCCATCAGGCTGACCTGGATTGACGATGGATTTTTAAAATGTTTTAATTTTTAACTGTGTAGTTAATTTATTTTGGGGCTGTTTATTTAATTCCTTTTAATTTTTGTATTGTTGTTTTTATTGTTGTTAGCCGCCCTGAGTCCTTCAGGAGATAGGGCGGCATATAAGTCCCAAAAATAAATAAATAAATAAATAAATAAATAAATAAATAAATAAATAAATAAATAAATAAATAAATAAATAAATACTGAGATTTAACCTTTCCAATGTATAAAAGTGGTGTTCTCCTATGCTTAAATTTGCTGTTGCCTCCCAAAATACCAACAGCCTCCATGCAACTTGTCTATGATGGCCTATTGCCAGGAAGGTCTATAGCTACTGACCAGTTTGTTTTTCTAAGGAGACAATAGCACAAGAAGTGAACTGTTCTTGTTAAGTTGCTGCTGTGCTCTCTTATTGGGAGCACATTCCTGGGAGCGATGAGTGAAGAACACTGGGAGG
The DNA here is from genome assembly GCF_964194415.1 of Vipera berus. NCBI lineage: Eukaryota > Metazoa > Chordata > Lepidosauria > Squamata > Viperidae > Vipera > Vipera berus. The sequence continues at coordinate 11,511,146 of NC_138205.1, read as the reverse complement.
ATCATTCCAAAGTTGATTTGGAGTGAATGTTCCCTACTAGAAAGTGTCAAAGCTTTAATTGTCTCCTTAGAACCTCTGGGGTTCTTGGACCTCCTTTTTCTTTCTCCAGGATCACTGCTGGGAAAGGTTTCTGGAGGAACATCAGGAGATAAATATCCTCTTCGTTTTGAGGTACAATTAGCATGGAGTGAAGTCAAGAAACACCCGCATTTACATACCTTCCTATTTGAACTGACCATGAAAGATGTTCATTCTACACAGTTGCACTTTATCTTGCAAGAGGTGTTATTGTAAGGACCCACCTCAGCTAACCACCCAAAAGAGCAGAACTCTTGAAACAGGCATTGTCTCAAAAGGAAACTTTTATTAGGGGTTAGAGACAGTAGGGAAGTCAAGGCAAGATCTGGGGAAAATCCCGCTTTAACGGTATACTTAAACTAGTAATATTCCTCCTCGCACCAAAGTCACAGTGTCCATCTGAAATTCAGCCAATCCACAGGTGGCACGATGTGTGGGTAACTGGCACAGTTGGCCCGCATCTCAAGGTCTTCTCCAGTTTGTTTCTCTGTAACCATCTCTCTGATAAGTGGATAGAGGTGGGAGACGAAACGTAGAAAGCAAAAGTTATCCCAAGTGGAAGCAAATTCCCCCCTCCCCCCAGCAGAATGACAAGCCCCAAAACAAGAGCATGTATGCAGGGAAAACAATAAGGATTTGGGGACCTGGCAGTTATACTGTAATGAAAACATGGGGATAAGGCAAGAGTGGGCTGTAGCTCAGCAATTCTGGGAGTTGGAAGTCCACAAGTCATAGAGTTGCCACAGTTACCCACCAATAAAGAATATTTGTAGCTCAGGGTTGAATGGAAGAATCCTTGGTGCTCTCTGAGTTTGATGGTTTTCTTGCAGACGTTTCATTACCCAAACTAAGGTAACTAGGTAAATAAAATACTATTGATGTGCTTACCTAGTTTGGGTAATGAAACATCTGCAAGAAAACAAGCCAGCTCAGAGAGCACCAATGACCCTTAACAGTATCCCAGCTTTGCAGTGAGGAGATAACCATTCACTGAAGTGTCCTTGGTGCTGTCTGAGCTGGGTTGTTTTCTTGTAGACCAGGCATGTCAAACTTGTGATGTCACGTGATGTTGCGTGACGTAGCGTGACTTTCCCCCCATTGCCAGCAATGGGGTGAGCGCAGTTTCAGTATGATGCATCTGGCCTGCGGGCCGGCAGTTTGACATGCCTCTTGTAGACATTTCATTACCCAAATTAGGTACCATCCTAAGTGCTAGCCTTGCTCAATTCATTGAGGAAATTTTGAGTTTCTGCCAAAGGATTTCCCTAGATCAGTGATGGTGAACCTTTTAGAGACCGAGTGCCCAAATTGCAACCCAAAACCCACTTATGTATCATTGGGTGCCGGGTGGGCATGGCCCATTGGGTGGGTGTGGCCCATTGGGTGGGCGTGGCTGTGGTGGTAACGGCAGACTGGGTGGGACTAAAAAGTTCAATCAATTCCAACTTTGTGAGATCTGTTGTGATTCAGGGTCAGCCTGTGGGTTCGGCAGTTGGGTCGGACGACTCAGAGGAGGAGGAGGGGGGTGTTGAAGAGCTTGCTGATGATGGCCTTGAGGCTCCGCAGAGCCCTCAGCCAGGCCCCTCCCACCTGGTCACGACGGAGACCCAGCTGTGTGAGCCTGACAGCGTGGATGAAGATGACCCACAGCTGGCCCTGTTCAAGGACACCCGACGCAGGAGGCAGTCAATCAGGAGTAAACAGAGGAAGGCAATGGGGCACCTCGGAAGGAGGCAGAGAGAAGCCACGCCCTGAACTGTATAAAAGGGGAATGCGTGGGAGGGCTGGTTTGCTGAAGGTAACCGCTTGAAAAGCTCCTGTTTCTTGGTTCGTGTCTTGTTCTGTTTGTTTTTGTATTCATAAATTTGGCAGGCTTAATTCCAGCCTCTTGCCTTCTTGTAAAAGGGGTTGTCCCTGCCTTTTCTGCAGGGACAGAAAAGCAGGCTGGTACAGAACAAGATCTTTATCTTCCCTTCGAGACGTTGAATTGATTGATTGATTGAACCTTTTTGTTTTTGCCCACGGCGGCAGAGACCTAAATCGAAAAGGTTTTATAAAATCCATCTGAAGGGCTAGGACTGGGGCGATGGCGTGTGTGCCCACAGAGAGGGCTCTGCGTGCCACTTGTGGCACGCGTGCCACAGGTTCGCCACCATGGCCCTAGATATTTGAGTCAAAAGCCTTCTATGAAATCCTGTGGAAGCAATTGACAAAGTTACTTTAGGATCAAATTGTAAAAGATGGAGTTCAGATCACACAAGGACTGGTTTGATCTAAGCCCATTCTGGTCATCTGTCAAGGTATTTCCCCCCCTCCTGCCAATTCCAAGAACTTCTAGCATAAGCATTAAAACCAGTAAAATAAGCTAATAGGTCTCATGTCCAATACTTAGCTTGCTGATAAGACTTAGGTTTTTTACCTTTGTGGAAATGCTGACAATTATAGGCAAACAAACACACTGTTTATACCTGATTTTGCACTGTAAATGAAGAGTGAAACTAGGCAAATGATCCTCTATGATTTCAAATTGCATTAATCCTCTTCTCGCACCTTTCTAGGTTTGATTTACCTAATTAGTTTGCCTCCTTCTGAAACCACCATGGATTGCCAATTATTTCACTCAAGCCCAGGAAATTCCTGTTGCCACAAGTCTCCAAAATTTATCCTGGGCATTCAGTCTGACAACTGCTCTTGATTGCTCCCAGACAACATTATTTCGTATTCTTTTGTTTTTAATTGCTTGCAACTATTTGTAATACCCTACTGGATAAGGAGTGTCCAGTTGGTGCTGCCAGAAGATGTTATAAATGAGAGGCAGGAGATTTTTGCTGGCATACAGTCAAACCTGTCCACACCAATATTTAAATCCATGCTTGGTAACATGCTCTTGCTTAATACAAAAAGGACTTCTTATCTGCCAGTATAGCCGAATTGGGATTGGATGGCACCATAGTATTTGTTCATTTGGATGGCTTGTAACTATTTTGCACCATGCTTGTACAAATTCAAAATCTTAGCTCATATTGATCTGACACCTACTGATAATTTTATGGAAGGCAGCCTCAGCCTGATCCCTCATTTGGAGCTGAGAGGAACAACAAGGACTCTACCACACACCCCTGTCCTTTGGATGAAGGAGCAGAGCTAAGGTACATGGCCATAATCTGCCTGGAGAGAAAGCCGCTTTAATATTTACTAAGGGTTTTCAAAGTCTTTGAGAGATTGCTATGTGCAGTGTTCAGTTTAGAAACGATCATCTTCCCTTGGAGGATAAAGCATATGAAGAACGGTTACAGGAACTGGGCATGGCTAGTCTAGTGAAGAGAAGGACCAGGAATGACATGATAATGGTGTTCCAATATTTGAGTGGCTGTCACAGAGAGGAGGGGGTCAATCTATTTTCCAAAGCACCTGAAGGACAGACAAGGAATAACAGATGGAAGCTGATCAAGGAGCGATTCAACCTAGATAAGGAGAAATTTTCTGACAGTGGGAACAATCAACCAGTGGAACAGTTTGCCTTCAGATGTTGTGGGAGTTTCATCACTGGAAGCTTTCAAGGAGAGACTGGACTGCCATCTGTCAGAAATGGTGTAGGGTCTCCTGCTTGGGTGGGGTGGTGGTGGACTAGATGACCTATAATGTCCCTTCCAACTCTGTTTATTCTATTCTATTCTATTCTATTCTATTCTATTCTATTCTATTCTATTCTATTCTATTCTATTCTATTCTATTCTATTCTATTCTATTCTATTCCATTCTATTCCCACAAAGTCTTTTCATTTATAATGGAGACATCTCCTTGCCCAGTAAATTGCACTAGGAAAGACTATGTAGTATTTCATTTCCCATGTTTAGACTAAAACACATCTAAGGAAATTGTTGCATGGAGGAGGATACTGAAATTCTACACCTAGGTCATTTATCTTGTCCTGTCAGTAAAATCTCCACCTCAGAGCTGCTCAACTAGAGGTTGGATGACTGTTAATTTAACTGTGCAATTCCCCAATTCAGGACAAGGACTTTTAATATACTAGGAAACAGCGATGTGTTTATTAGCAATGTACTGCAGAGCTTGAATTTGATTAGCAGTGTCACTGCACCCCTCTTTTATGTGGCATGTTTAGTGCCTGCTGCCTGCAGTTTGGGAGAAATGAATGTTGTGAGCTCCCCACTTAATCTAATTCTCTCCCTGTTTCCTTTTTCCCTGAGCAAAATTGCATTGTAGCCATCTTGCATTAAGTGGATTGTCCTCCAGTACTCCTATAAGAAAGTAAAATTAGATCTGGACCTAAATCTGATGAAATATCTTTCTGACTACATCCTTATAACTAGAAAAACACCACGATAGCCAGGCAAGGAGATGGAAAATTATTTGACTTTGGGCAGTTGTTTATCTTTTATTGGCCCTCTTTTGTTCTTGCCTCACTCCTCTTTCCTGGACAGCCTGTCAGGTCAAGCCTGAGCTTACACTGCACAAGATACAAGTCTGGTTATGCCTTAAATGTAGCTGCTCTATTCCTGTTGGTGGCGTTAGTGCATTGAATGGGAACCTTCTTTCTCAGAATCCTGCAAATCTTGGTGTCAAGGTTCCAACTGATGAACCCAACCGAGCAAGCACCATCTAGACTTCCCCTAAGTATCTCCATCTTTGTGTTCTATCTCAGTTATAATCAAAGGCACTATCTTTCCCCACATCTATAATCCACACACTTTTATCCTCTTACTTCTTTGCTATCACGTTAGTGAGGATCCATCTATCAGTAGACGTTGACAGATGTCTCCTATCATGTGTTGTTCATTCTAAACAGTGTTTATCAGCCTTGGCCACTTTGAAATGTGTGGACTTCAACTCCTAGAATTTCCCCCAGGCAGAATTTAGGAAGTTGGAGTCCGCACATCCTAAAGTTCTCAAAGTTGAGAAGCACAGTTTTAAATGATAAAAAAATGGATTACAGTACTTGGCTATAAGTGCGATGAAGCCATCTGAGGTTTGGTGCAGTTTAAACATTTTGTTCAAGGCAGCTATGTGGATGATATAATAGCATTCAGTTTCCACTGAATGCTATTCAACATATCCATTGAAATATAAAGCGAAATTCCATTTAATTTATATTTTCATAATGTTATTGGAAAAGGGTCCAGTGATAGAATGCACTAGGACTGTTCTTGAAAAATTTTAATGACATCCTTAGAAGAGATCCACATTGCCAAACTATTTGTTCTGAATTTGGTAATCCCACGATCAGGCATTTTAGAAATTTGTCCGAATTATATTGATATATTTGACAATCTTTAACACTGTACAATTCTGACTTCTGATTCCAGATGGAGCTGACCAACAGGACCACAGTCCAGGAATTCATTTTGCTAGGCTTGGGGAGTGGACAACAAAAGCGTTTCTTCCTTCTTATTCTTTTTACTATTATCTACATCAGCACTTTAATTGAGAATACCACTATTATCACACTGGTGCATGCAGATGCACAATTAGCACAGCTCCCCATGTATAACTTTTTGGGAAGCTTCTCCTTGCTGGAAATCTGCTATGTGACCACCACCATGCCCCGTATGCTCTTTGATCTGGCTTCTCCTCAAGGGATCATCTCCTTCCAAGCCTGTTTCATACAGTTCTACATTTTCTACTCCCTTGGCAGCACTGAAACCTTTTTCCTCTCAACCATGGCCTTGGATCGCTATCTGGCCATCTGCCACCCACTCTATTATCCAACAATTATGTCTCCAAAGAATTGCTCCAAGCTTGTGGCTAGTTGCTGGATTGCTGGCTTTTTGGTATATGCTGTCCCAATAACTTTGATCTCTAGGCTGTCTTTCTGCGGGCCCAAAATCTCGGACCACTTTCTGTGTGATCAAGGGCTCCTGTCCTTAGCTTGTCCTCCACTTGGAAATGCTCCACTTATCCTTTTTTCCGTGAATATTTTCATCATATTGGGCAACTTAGTCTTTGTAGCTATTTCCTATGGCGTTATAATTGTCACACTGATCAAATCCTCTAACCAAAGTAGCAGGAAGAAAGCCTTCTCCACCATATCCTTCCATGTCGTAGTGGTGACCCTTTTCTATGGTTCTGTGGCAGGAATGTATGTAACTCCAGGTGGGAAAAGCCAGTCACTAGCTGCTAAAATAGTCACTGTCTTCTACACTGCCATTACACCCTTTCTCAACCCCATGATCTACTCTCTGAGGAACCATCAGGTGAAGGAGGCCCTAGGCAGGGTTCTCAGAAGGACACAGCAAAGTCTGAGAAAAAGATGACAATATGAAAAGGAGATGGGAACATGAAAACAAAACAAGAAGTTGTAAAATATTTATAGTGGATTTTTAGTTGGCTCTTTGAATAGCTCCACAACAAAACAATTTGATTGGATTTGGTTCAATTGAATTAGATTGGACTGAACTGGATCAAACTGGATTGGGTTGGGCTATGTGGAAACTATGAAGGAATGTATTTACATAGGAAAATTTTCTCTTGCACTTGTTTTATATTAGTGAATCTCATGGCCCAAAATTAAACAGAAAAGGCACAAGGTTGTGGGAAATATTTAATGAAACAAAAAATAGCACCTCTGTTTCCTGAAATATTAAGTATGTACCTTCCTTTTTAACTGTGCTTCCAATTTCAGCAATTGTTTTGTCTGTTCTGTTCTTTCAAATGATGTAGTGAAATAAAAATATAATATCTTTCATCATAAATAAAAATGAATGGCAAACTTTCTCCAGTGTTTACATTTGCTGTTGCTCTAAGCACCCAAGAATCTCCATGCAATCTGTCTATGATGGCCTATTGTCAGGAAAGTTACCAGCCAGTTACTTTCTTGGTGTAAGGAGATAACGCCACAAAAAGTTAATTAGTTTCATAAATCCACTATGGCCTGAAACAAAACAGAATGTCAATATTTTAAAATATATGCAGCTCAGGATTGTACTGTTGACTTCTTTAAGTTCAAAGAAGTTTCTTTTAACATATAAATAACAAGAAAAAAGTCGAGGAAACAGTAGATTCACTTAAGAGGGAAGATGGCAGCAGAGAGAAATAGAACTGCTTAACTCTTTTGCATTAGTCTTCATGCAAAAAGAAACTATAGCCCATTCTGTTCTGTTCCAGCCTATGACCAGCCCTGTTTGAATGTCAGGGACAACCCCTTTTTATAATCAACAGGCTGGAAAAAACCCAACCAAATTTATTTACAAAGAGTTCAAACAAAAGTTAAACGAAAAGTTCAAACAAGACTTAAACCAAAAGGTTAAACAAGAGTTAAACAAGAATAACAGACCAGGACTCTAGCAGAAGATCTTCAAACGGTTGCCTTCAGCAACCAGCACCTCCCACACATTCCCCTTTTATCAGCAGTCCCAAGGCGTGGCTTCTCATTGCCTTCTCCCGAGTTGCCTCATTGCTTTTCTCTGTTCTGTTCTGCTAGATTGCCTCCTGCTCCTAGTGTCCCTGAACAGAGCCAGCTGTGGATCATCTTCTTCCAATCTTTCAGGCTCACACAGCTGAGTCTGAGGAGGAACAAGATGGGAGGGGCAAGCTGAGAGTTCTGCAGTGCATCAGAACCTTCCTCTGACACCAAAGGCTCTCCAAACCCCTCCTCCTTCTCCTCTTCAGAATCATCTGACTTAGCTGCCGGAACCACAGGCTGATGCTGAATCACAACACAGTCTACCAAAAACATAACAGTAAAAGACAGACTAAAAATAAAAATTAAAATAAGCAAGAAATGGTTAGAGAACACCTATCTGATCTTGATGAATATAAGTCACTAGGACCTGATGGATTATATCCCAAAGTTCTGAAAGAGCTGACAGATGTTATCTGAGAACCATTGTACCATATCTTTAAAGAATTGTGGAACACTGGGGAATTACCTGAGGACTGGAAAAGAGCTATGTGGTTCCCATCTTCAAAAAAGGAGGAAAAAAAAGATCCAGGAAACTACAGACCAATCAGCCTAACTTCAAGACTTCGGAAGATGCTGGAAAAGCTGATAAGAATCCTAGTGGATGATCACTTAACTATGAGCCCGCAGTGTGCAGCAGCAGTCAAAAAAGCTAATACAATCCTGGGTTGTATAAACAGAGGCATAGAATCAAGATCACATGAGGAATTAGTACCGCTTTATAAAACCCTAGTAAGACCACACCTGGAATACTGCAGCCAATTTTGGTCACTATATCACGAAAAAAATGTTGAGAGTTTGGAAAAAATTCAGAAAAGAGCAACTAAGATGATCAAAGGCCTGGAGACTAAAACATACAAAGAATGGCTGCAGGACTTGGGTTTGGCTAGTAGTCTAAAGAAAAGAAAAAATAGGGGAGACATGATAGCAGTATTCCAGTATTTGAGGGGCTGCCACAAAGAAGAGGGGGTCATGTTATTCACCAAAGCACCAGAGGGCAGGACAAAAAACAATGGTTAGAAACTGATCAAAGAGAGAAGCAACCTGGAATTAAGGAGAATCTTCCTGACAGTGAGGACAATTAACCAGTGGAATAGTTTGCCCCCAGAAATCATGGGTGCTCCGTCACTGGAGATTTTTAAAAAGAGGCTAGACACTCACTTGTCTGAGATGGTATAGGTTCTCCCGCTTGAGCAGGGGGCTGGACTAGAAGTCCTCCAAGGTCCCTTCCAGCTCTATTCTATTCTATCTAGAAACAAATAAAGTTATAACTAAAAGCCAGCATGGTTTTATTAAAAACATATCATGCCAAACCAATCTTATTTCATTCTTTGATAAAGTGACTAAATTAGGAGACCAGTGAAATGCTGTGGACATAGTAGACTTAGATTTTAGCAAGGCATTCAACAAAGTAGACCACAACCTACTTCTTGGTAAACTAGAAAAATGTGGGATAGACATCATCACCACCAGATGGATTTGTAACTGGCTGGCAAACCATACACAATGAGTCATCCTTAATGGTACTACATCCACATGGAGGGAAGTAAACAGTGGGGTACCACAAGGCTCTGCCCTAGGCCCAGTACTCTTCAATATCTCCATAAATGACTTAGATGAGGGAATAGAAGGGGAATTCATTAAATTTGCAGATGACACTAAGCTGGCAGGAATAGCCAACACCCCAGAATACAAGTTCAGGACCCAAAAGATCTTGACAAACCTGAACAATGGGCCCTATCCAACAAAATGAAATTTAATGTGGAGAAAAGCGAAGCTTTACATTTAGGCAGAAAAAAAATATCAAAGGTACAAGCAGAGATTAGAAGAAATCTGGCTCAAAAAGAGTAACGGAGAGGGATCTTGGAATCCTAGTGGACGGTCACTTAAATATGAGCCAACAGTGTGCACTGTGCAGCAGAAGCAAAAAAAAAAAGCAAATACAATCCTTGGTTGTATAACAGAGGAATAGAACAGAACCAAAATCATGGGAAGTATTAGTGCCACTTTATAAATCCTTAGTAAGACCACACCTGGAATACTCCAACCAATTTTGGTCACCACATTATAAAAAAAAGATGTTGAGACTTTGGAAAAAGTGCAAAGAAGAGCCACTAAGGTAATGAAAGGCCTGGAGACTAAAACATATGAAGAACGGTTGCAGGATTTGGGTTTGGCTAGTCTAGAGAAAGAAAAGAACTAGGGGGGGGGGACATGATAGCAGTATTTCAGTATTTGAAAGGTTGTTGCAAAGAGGAGGGAGTCAGCTTATTCACCAAAGCACCAGAGGGCAGGACAAAAAATAATGGCTGGAAACTAATCAAGGAGAGAAGCAAACTGGAAGTAAGGAGAAACTTCCTAACTGTGAGGACAATTAACTAGTGCAGGGGTCAGCAACCTGAAACAGTGAAAGAGCCACTCAGAACCGGTTCCCTCACAAAAGGAAAAACTGGGAGCCGCAAAAAAATGTGTGCGCATGCGCGTACATGCGCGCATGTGCAGAACAGGGTTTGACTGAAGAGTGGAGCCAAGGTGAGATATGCACCTACCCTGCATATTTGAATTGATTGGTTGAACTTCTTTAGTCCCACTTTTTTTTTTTTTTTTGGACTGCACATGGCAGAAGACTGGGAGCTGCAGAAGATGGCTGAAAGAGCCGCATGCGGCTCCGGAGCCGTGGGTTGCAGACCTGTGAACTAGTGGAACAGCTTGCCATCCATATTGTGGGTGCTTCATCAATGGAGGCTTTTTCAGAAGAGACTAACAGTCACTTGTCTGAAACGGTATAGGATCTCCTGCTTGAGCAGGGGGTTTGGACTAGATGACATCCAAGATCCCTTCCAGCTCTATTCTGATTGATTGATTCTTTGAGTGTGCTTGTTTTTCTGAAGATGTTTCATTACCAGGCTAAGTAACATCATCTGTGCAGAGAACATAAGGAAACCAAGAAAAAATAATTCGACATGTTGCAAGAAAAATACAATTATTCTCAAAATAAGGAGGTTCAACTTTGGAATGCGCCAACTGACACTGCATCTTTCTCAATGAAAAATATATCCACATGTTATTCAGTACTCTTAAATTATTCGGTTCAGGATCATGATAATATGTTTGTTAATATAACTCATATGGCAGTAATATAGGATAGTATAAAACAGTACACTATTGTGGAACAGAGTATAACAAAGCTAACATAACATAACAACATAACATAATACAACACAACACATAATGTAACAAACATGGCATGATAACATAACTATAAAGGTAAAGGTTCCCCCGCACATGTGTGCTAGGGGCCGGTGCTCATCTCCGTTTCAAAGCCGAAGAGCCAACGCTTGTCCGAGGACGTCTCTGTGGTCATGTGGCTGGCATGACTAGACGCCAAAGGCGCATGGAACGCTGTTACCTTCCCACCGTAATGGTCCCTATTTTTCTACTTTCATTTTTATGTGCTTTCGAACTGCTAGGTTGGCAGAAGCTGGGACGAGTAACAGGCGCTCACTCTGTTACGCGGCACTCGGGATTCGACCCGCCAAACTGCCGACCTTCTGATCGACAAGCTCAGCGTCCTAACCCACTGAGCCACCGCTGTAACATAACATAATATGTAGTGTAGTGTAATGTAGTAGTATCCACATATCACTTATTAGCTATAATTTACTGATCTTCTACTGATAGTATTTAGGTTATTCTATGTCTTTGATTATGCCAAACAATCTGTTTTGATTCTGATCAATTGGATATTACAGAAGTTTGTGATCTCACATTTCCTACAGTAGCCTGGATCTTTGATTCCTATGCTTCCATTGGGTAGGAGCAGGCATAGTGATACAGCTCTGTTCTGACAGTGAAGATGGTATCTTTCTTTAGCAATGGTATCTTGGTTTTACTCAATAGCACATAGCCCCTCCAAAATCTATAAATGACATGTCCTCATTATGTTCCTCCCAAAGAAAAGCTAAGCTGTGAACTTCCCATCTTATGAAGGAGCACAAGACAATGATCTTCTGCAGCATCTCTAGCTTTTCTTAGGAATAGTCCATTTCTGGGACTTGGGATCTTGATGTTACATTCAAAGTAATTCCTTATTACATGTTTATCATTAACATTCAGTATGAACAAATTGATGCCTATTTATAAGTACATGTATAGGAGTGTATTTGATCTAGCTGAATTTCCACAAAATAAAGGTAAACTTCTCCAAGGTCACTCCAATAGCATACCTCACACATTACAGCCCAAAGTGTTAACCCACCTACACAAAGGTGAGGCAAAGATTGAGAAATCCAAAAGACATACCAGAGTACATAATACACATTAGCATTAGATTCTCCCATGCTACCTTGTTTTCCCAAAAGTAAGACCTGCCCTGAAAATAAGCCCTAGCTTGATTTTATTGGAGGGTGGGCCTAATATAAGCCCTACCGCAAAAATAAGCCCTAGTTTCCCCCACCAGATTGCCTCCTTACACCAACAAAGTAAGTGGCTGGTAGCTATAGACCATCCTACTATGTCATTATAAGCAAATTGCATGAGGTCTCTTGGTGATTTGGAGGCAACCATAAATATTAGCATTGGAGAACTTTACTTCCATGTATTGGTTAGCTCGTGTGTTAGCACTGGATCCTTCCAGAGATCTTGTTTCAATTACATCTGTCAGAATTATTTTATTTTGAGATCTCTTGTATGGATCATTCATATTCAGGGATTCCTTCAGGATTTATCTGTGCTTGTTCTGTCTTGGCTGTTTATGATTCCATTGGAACGTCTGCATTTCTTTCTACTTTTGCTTCCTACTTACATAATAGGAGATACTACATCTCCTTTTTCCTCTCTCCCAAATTTCAAGGAGAAAGGCCTGCTCTGAGCTCCATTCATCTAGTTCCATAGCACTTGGGGGGTCAAGTATCTTAAAAGTAATTTTATGGGATTTTTTTTTTAACAATTCAGTGGCAAATCACTTTGGGAAAATGCCAGAAAAGTCATGATGTGAAATGGTCATGGTATAGATACAAGCATTCATGGGTGTATAAATGTACAATTGTTGCCTATCAGGAAAGTCATATGATTCATCCTGCCATGCCAAAGAACAGAAGATCTACTTCATTTTTTATGGTGAAATATATTGTATTTTTTTTTATTGAAAAGTTTTAACATACATTTTATCTTTAACAATCCCCCCTCCCCCTCCCATACCCATCCCTCCCTACCCCTCCCCCCTTCCCCCCCCCCCCCCCGACTTCCCAGAGCTAAGTACAGGGTATAAAAACAAGAAAAAAAACAGTCATAAACATCCAAATGCTAACAACCACAAACTCTAAAATCTATCACTCTCTAGCTCATATAGGATAACTACAAACACTATTACTATTAAATATAAAAAAAAGAAAAAAGAAAAAAAAGGAAGACTTATTCAAATGCTACATGAAACGTTTTAGTCCCGTATTTGTTCTGGATATACTCAATCCATTTTCTCCACTCCATAATGTAACGTTCTTGCGAGTGATCTTTCAAATAAGCCGATATCTTTGCCATCTCTGCCAGGTCTGAAACCTTTAAAGTCCATTCTTCTATAGTCGGCAGTTCCTCCTTCTTCCAATACTGACCTATTAAGAGTCTTGCTGCCGTAATTAAATTCAACATCAACTTAGTGTCCACAACAGTAGCTTCTGTAATTATACCCAACAGAAAGAATTGCGGACAAAACTTTATCTTTTGCTTGAAGATCTTCTGCATATTCCACCAAATTTTAATCCAAAAGGCCTTAACCTTTTTGCAAGTCCACCATATGTGAAAATATGTTGCATCTTCGTCACCACACCTCCAGCATTTGGGCTGATAGTTCGGATACATACTTGCAAGCTTTTTAGGATCTAAATGCCATCTATAAAACATTTTATAAAAGTTCTCTCTTAAATTTTGAGCTTGTGTAAATTTTACATTCCTCACCCAGATCTTTTCCCACGTGTCCATTGTAATAACTTCTTGGATATTTTGGGCCCATTTTACCATGCAGTCTTTAACAAGTTCTGTTTCTGAATCAATTTCTATCAATGCAAGATATATCCGTTTAATATGTGCAGGACCCTGATTTCTAATTTGCTTTATCAGATTTTCATCAGTCATTGTAAAACCAATTTTCAGATCTTCTTTCCACCTGGCCCGTAGCTGAATATATTGAAACCAATACAATATATATATTGTATTTTTATTTCACTACATCATTTCAAAGAATAGACCAGACAAAACAATTCCTGAAATTGGAAATGCAGTTAGAAAGAAAGAAACATACTCTATCTTTCAGGAAACAGAGGTGCTATTTTTCTTTCATTAAATATTTTCCAAAACCTTGTGCCTTTTTTCCTTAATTTTGGACCAACAATATAAAACAAGTGCAAAAGGAAATTTTGCTATGTGAATACATTCCTTGACATTTTTCACATAGTCCAACCCAATCAAATTGGATCCAATTCAGTCCAATCTAATGCAATTAAATCCAATCCTTTTATTTTTCTTACAACTGTTTGTTTTGTTTTCTTGTTCCTATCCCCCTTTTCATATTGTCATCTTTTTCTCAGCTATCGCTCCATCCTTCTCAGCAATCGGCCCAGAGCCTCCTTCACCTGATCGTTCCTCAGACAGTAGATCATGGGGTTGAGAAAGGGCGTAATGGCAGTGTAGAAGACAGTGACTATTTTAGTGACATGTGACTGATTTTTCCCACCTGGAGCGACATACATCCCTGCCACAGAACCATAGAAAAGGATCACCACCACCAGATGGAAGGATATTGTGGAGAACGCTTTCTTCCTGCTGTGTTGGTTAGAGGATTTGATCACTGTGACAATTATAATGCCATATGAAATAGTGACAAAGACAAGGTTACCCAATATAATCAAAATATTCATGGAAATCTGGCTGATAAAAGAAACATTTTTTAAAGGCGGGCAAGCCAGGGATAGGAGGCCTTGATCACACACAAAGTTGTCAATGATATTGGAGCCACAGAAGGACAGTCTGGAAATCAAAGTCACTGGGACAGCATAGCCCAAGAACCCAGCAATCCAGCAACCAGCTATAAGCTTGGAACAGTTTTTCGGAGACATGATTGTTGGGTAGCGGAATGGGTGGCAAATGGCTAAATAGCGATCCAAGGCCATGGCTGAGAGGAACAAGGATTCAGTGCTGCCAAATGAGAAGAAAATGTAGAATTGAAGGAAACAGGCTTGGAAGGAGATGATCCCTTGAGGAGAAGCCAGATCAAAGATCATCCGGGGCATGGTGGTGGTCACATAGCAGATTTCCAACCAGGAGAAATTTCCCAAGAGGATGTACATGGGCAGCTGAGATAAGTGGTCATCTACATGCACCAGAGTGATAATAATGGTGTTTTCAATCACAGTTATTATGTAAGTAAAACTAAAAAGGATAAGTAGGTAGAATCGCCATTGCTGCCCAGTCTCCAAACCCAGTAAAACGAATTCCTGGACTGTGGTTCCATTAGATAACTCCATCTGAAATCAGAAAAAAAGAATCAGAATTATACTGTCCCAAAGATGCTTTTTCACAAGGCAACTGGACTTTCTTGTTCTTCTTTGAAGACATTCCATTTCTCATCTTCAGAGCTGAAGAAGCTTCTTGGATGAGAAGAAAAAAGCATCTTTCGGACAACTATGACCTGGATGACTGAGAATTTCCATACATGTTTTCAAAATTAGTACCATTCACATTCATTTTTAATATTTGTCTCCCAAATCCAACCATGCTTGTTTATTTTTTTCTTTTTTATTAGATTTTTATCTTGGCTGTATTATTTTATAAGTAACACAAGGCAATGAACATAATACTCCTTCTACCTCCTATTTTCCCTGCAACAACAATCCTGTGATCTGGCTTGGGCTGAGAGAGAGTGACTGGCCCAGTCACCCAACTGGCATTCATGCCTAAGGAGAGACTAAAACTCACAGTCTCCTGATTTTTAAACCAAAACTTTGATCACTGCATCAAACTGGAACAGCCAAAATCTACAATTTAATTTAAGGTATTCAGTTTAGCTGCCAACCAATTCCAACAAACCTGGTACTGAGAAGAAACCCTATCAATAATAAATGTAGAATATAATTTAAAATTAAAGTCTTAAGTTTAAATTTTATTCTTATTTAAAGAATAAATAAATTGTGGAATAAAGTTTCTACAAGAATTTTGGAGCAAGTTAGGAAAAGAGGATAGGAACGTTAGGACATCATTTGTGGACCTTTCACTGAAGAAGCGAAAGGGAATCCTGTTGCTGAAAAATAAAAGAAACCCTCATTAATGGCAGTACAATGCCAGTATCTTCTTATCACTTGTTCATTTTCAATATGGTTACAAAAGTATTGTAGAAATTCAAGAATAAATACCATGAATATGTTAACTCACCCCTTAAAGGTAAATTGAAAGATTTCCCCTGTCCAGTCATGTCTGACTCTGAGGGGGTGGTGCTGTAAGGACCTGCCTCAATTAGGTCTCCCAAGAAAGCAGAACTCTTGAAACAGGCACTGTTTCAAAAGGAACTTTTATTGAGAGTTAATGACAGCAGGAGAGCAAAGCAAGGTCTGAGAAAATCACGTGAAAGGTTACATTATAATACCAATTCAGAACTCCTTCCTCCAGTGTCCAATTGTCCGGTTGAAATCCAGCCAATCCATAGGTAACAGGTTGTTTTGAGAACCTGGTGATTTAGGTCTCTCTCAGTTTCATTTCTCAACGGTCTCAGGCTCCAGCATCTGGAGATAAGGCAGATGTTTTCCAGCCACATTCCTTTCTCATGGAGGGAGGGCAATGAAAAGAACACACAGCAAAGAAAAGCAAATACTGTACATTCCCCCTCCCATCAAACAGGCCCCCTCCCACCAGAATGGAAGACCCTGAAAAAGAGTATACAGGCAAAGCAACATAGGATGGAGGGGTCTGACAAGTGCTTGTCTCGGGTTCTTAGCTGAGGGAGCCAGCATTGTCTGAAGACACTTCTATGGCCAGCATGACTATAGGCCAAGATGCATGGAACACTGTTACCTTTCCCAATGAAGTGGTACCTATTTATTTACTCTCATTTGCATGCTTTTGAACTGCTGGTTGGCAGGAGCTGGGGCAAGGAATAGGAGCTTACCTGTCAGCTGCCTATTTTTGTCTTCTTTGAAGCTCGCTAGCAACTGCCATAATTGGGAGGGGGGAGGGGGCACTTGGGAGGGGAAGAGTCCTGGTGGTGTGAAATAATCTTGTGGGAAATATGGGGAGTACGGACACTGACAGGAATCAGGGGTGCTAAATGGGCCATCTTCCTCCCTTCAAGGACACTGGCCCTGGGAAAGGAATTTGCTATGGAACCAGAGGCACCATGTTCCCAAAACATCAGAACAAGACTTGGTTGGACTGCTCCCAGAGTGGGGGGGGAAAAAGGATTTTGGACATTAGGGATTGATTTCAATATATGTTTTTCATGTGGTTTTTCTTCAGAGCTTGCCTTGCTCATTCTGCACTCAACGTCTCTAGTAAAAGTACCTTTTCTCTAATACCTACAGCATCAAAGATCATTCTTTTGAGGGAGCAAGTTTTATTTATTTATTTTATTTATTTTAATTCCATTTATATCCCGCCCTTCTCCGAAGACTCAGGGCGGCTTACAAGCTTAGCAATAGCCTTCATTCTATGTATATGCCTGCTTATTAGGGCTTTCGGGGGCCCCCAAGCGGCATTATTACAAAGTCAGCTTATTGCCCCCAACAATCTGGGTCCTCATTTTACCTACCTCGGAAGGATGGAAGGCTGAGTCAACCTTGAGCCTGGTGGGATGAGAACCTGCACTAATTGCAGGCAGCTGGTGTTACTTAAGGAGGCATTAGCCCACTGCTCCACCAAGGCTCTTTTTGGGGTCAGTTTTGACATTACCCCATCACATGGCACTTGGGTCTTGAATCCAGACTGTCAGTTTTCCAGCTGACAAGCTCAGTTTCTTTAAGTACTTTAACTACAGAAAACAATCTCTTTATAATGTCAATATATTACCGCCAAACAATCTGGGTTCTCATTTTACTGACCTTGGAAAGATGGAAGGCTGAGTAAACCTTAAGCTGGTTAGCCTGAAATACTGCATTCTAACTACTGAACCACCAGGGCTTCTATTCTTTTGATTACAACCGAGATTGAACTCAGATATGGAGATACATATGGAGTGGGGGGAGGGAAATACGAAGTTTTGCAGGATTTAGAAGAGTTATACCCCAGGAAATATTGTTGTGGTGCATTGAAGAACACCAGTGGCATTTGGATCCTTGAATCATTTTCACATCCTCTTCTATGCAACAGTTCTCTTGGATCTGATTTAATCAAAGATGGGAAATGAAATATCACAAAGCCTTTCCTGATATCATTTACCACTAAGGAAATGTCTCCATTATAAATGAAAATAATTCAATCAGAACAGAGCTGGAAGGGAACTTAGAGGTTTCTAGTCCAACCCCCTGCTCAGGCAACAGACCCTATACCCTATACCATTTCAGATAGGTGTCTCCAATCTTTTCTTAAAAACCTCCAGTGATGGAGCACCCACAATTTCTGGAAGGAAGTTGTTCCACTGATTAATTGTCCTCACTGTTAGGAATTTTCTCCTTAATTCCAGGTTGCTTCTCTCCTTGAGTAGTTTCCATCCATTGTTTCTTGTCTTGCCTTCTGCTGCTTTGGAAAATAAGTTGACCCCCTCTTCTTTGTGGCAGCCTCTCAAATAATGGAATACTGCTTTCATGTCCCCCCAGTTCTTCTTTTCTCTAGACTAGCCATACCCAATTCCTGCAACTGTTCTTCATATGTTTTTTTTTCTCCAGGACCTTAATCAGAGATTAAGAATTTGTGGAAATAGAGAAGACTTGAAAAAAATTATATTTGAGGCTGAAACTAAACTGAGGACTCTATTTGCAGTAGCTATCTCTTGAAGATTTTGAAAGCCTCTAGTAAATATTATGCTGTTTTCTCTTCAGGTAGGTAATGATCACTTACCATTAGCTCCACTCCTTCACCAAGAGGACAACTGTCAACTGTAAATGAGGAATCAGGCTGAGGCTGCCTTGCATAAGATGATGATCAGCCCAAATGAACTCACTCCTTAGCTAAAGCAATGTCCAATGTCATTACAAGTCAACCCAATGGAAAAAAAATATTTTCATGCTATGAGATTGGGCTGTACTGGCAAATAATGAGTAATTTTTGTAGCAGGTAGAATCACATTATGTGACCCGAAGCAAAATAGTAGCCTGGACAGGATTTCTTGTGTGGAAAAAAAATATCACATGTTTAAAGTATCCACTGGCAATCCTGGCTGAACACTCTATCCACTGGAACATTATAAATTCTTATTAACCATTTAAAAAAAGAATGCAGAGGAAGGTTCCTGGAGGCTGTCAATAGCATTGGTAGGAGTGAATACCTTGAATAAATAACAACAAGAATTCCCTGGACTGGAGTGAGGTGATTAGCCACCACCCCTGGGTTTAGAAGGAGACAAAGTAAATAGGGAAATCAAACCTAGGAATGCCACCAATTGACTTTAGTGTCATGTGAATTCATAGAAAATAATTTTGCCTGTTGGGAAACCAACCCTGGTTTCATTCTTCACTTACAATGAAATATAAGCTGTAAGGTATACAATATATTCACATCAATGGATGAAGAAAGAAGTAACTTGAAAGCTCTAATGCAGAATATTATGACAAGCAGAAAACAAGCAGTGGTTAGAATGCAGTACTGCAGGCTAATTCTGCTGATTGCCGGCTGCCAGCAGTTCAGGAGTTTGAGTCTCACCAAATCAAGGTTAACTCAGTCTTCTATCCTTCCGAGGTTGGTAAAATGAGGACCCAGATTGTTGGGGGCAATACGCTGACTCTATAAACTGCTTAGGGAGGGCTGTAAAGCACTATGCAGCAGTATATAAGTCTAAGTGCTATTGCTATCACCCTGTTATATTTGAAAATTATAGGACACACTTCACATATTAAGGGAAGGACAGCCATCGGTTTGGCCCTGACAAAGGAAACATCAACAAATAATAAAGATTTGTGAAAGGACAGCAGATATGCCAACAGTTTTGTCAAATAATGTAAAGCAAGTGTCAACATTCAGTTCGAGGATTCAAATAAAAGTCCAGGTTCATTCCATTTCCAAAAATCTTACTGTTTATTGAATACACAGCATGGTAATGTTGAAGCAAAACTAACTCTAAGGTTCCGAGGCACCAGTTCATAGAATTAAACAAGAATATCTCCAGCCTAACCCCCACTCTCTCATATAGTCCATGTAAACAATTTCACTTTGTTATGGAAGCTGTTTGCTTCTTCTCCACACCTGCTGGAGTGTCCTTGGAAAGGTTTCAGGCTCTCACAGTCCTCAGCGGAATCATAGAGGTTTCCTTTCTCCATCTTAACCAAATCTAAATAAACACCTCCCCCAAGTTGAAATGAAGAGGCATGTAGCTGCCAAAGTTTCATTCTTGATAGCAGATGTATTGTATAGATAATATCCAGGATATGGGTAGATGTGTTCCAAATGTGGAAAGGAAAACCATGTGGCTGAATCTTAGCATTTTCCCTGTAGGTACAGAGTCTGCTTTTTGGATCAACACAAACACCACCTTGTGCGATCAAATGCAGCATCTGGGTTTAACTGGGCATTTTTTGTGCTCACATTTATTGTATCTTACCGTCTTTGCTTTGACCTTCCACGTGGACACTTGCCATCTGTATTAAAGTGGAAGGCAATGTGGACAACAGTGTGGGGTGCTGCTCATAGAACATGGTCCTACAATTCAAGGCGTTTCTCCTGAATTTTTTTCTGATATTGGCACGGTGCCCACTTGCTTCCAAACTATGTCATGGCTGACCTGGTCAAGTAGAGAAATGCTTAAGGACCAATGAAGAAGAGAAGTTTGTGCATGTGAATAAATCCCTCGTTATTTTTTCATGCCTTCCACTCCAATTTATTGTTTAGAGGGACAAAGGAAATAAAAATGTAACCAGGTCTTATGTAGTATAGTGATTTGGTTTGTGTCTTCCTTCCTCATGTTTACACTGCATTCTCCTTCCTCGCACCTGGGATATTCCAAGGGGTGCAAAAACTTGGGTTTTCAAAATTATAGTGTATATGCATAATTTGTTGCCATTATTTCAAACTTTTGTAAGGGGTATGAGAATATATCAGAAGCGTTCTAGGGCTGCGGGGTATAAAAAAGTTTGGGAGCCACTGCTATAGCCATTGCTACTGAGCCTTGGTGGAGCAGTGGGCTAATGCCTCCTTAAGTAACACCAGCTGCCTGCAATTAGTGTAGGTTCGCATCCCACCAGGCTCAAGGTTGACTCAGCCTTCCATCCTTCCGAGGTAGGTAAAATGAGGACCCAGATTGTTGGGGGCAATTAAGCTGACTTTGTAATAATGCCGCTTGGGGGGGGTGTATGAAAGCCCTAATAAGCAGGCAAATACATAGAATGAAGGCTACTGCTAAGCTTGTAAGCCGCCCTGAGTCTTCGGAGAAGGGCGGGATATAAATGGAATTAAAATAAAAAAAATGCTAAATCAGATATTCTCTATCCTATATTTGTCCATTTCATATGTTCCCTAAGTGAGCTTTCGTCTATTAAATTTCATTTTGTTACTTTCAGCCTACTTCTCTAGCATTACCAAGATTTTGAATTTTACATCTGTCTTGTAGGATATGAATTGTTTCACCCAATTTGGGCTCATCTGGCAATTCAATAAGTTTTGTCTCCATTTCTTTGTTTAAGTCTCTTACCACAATTTAAGAATATGGAACCCAGAATTGACTTTTGTGGTATCCATGTGGGCATTATGAAATTCATGTAGTAACCAAAGACCTGCTTGAACATTAGAATTTGTGTGTTTGTGTGCATGTGCATGTGTGTTTGACACAGCCTAAAGTTTCACTTGCCCCATTTTTTTAAACCCACACAAAATGCACACTCATATTCAGTCTCCATTTAATATTCTAAGGTTACTAGAGTTGGAATTCATTGCTAGAATGTATTTTGTATTGCAACAACTACAGAATTAATCAGCCAGTAAATTGCAGTGTTTAGTTAGCACCTACTCTATGGTTATAAATCCATAGTTCCTTTATGTTCTCAAGAGAGTTTCCTGTGACAGTTGTGACAGTTTTGAAACCATTAAATAGCAAAGCTTATGGTGACTGTACATTGCACATTTTGTTTGATCTGTATGGCTATGTAACTATCTTCTGCTACAATTTCTATATAATTTATTTTATTTATTTATTTAGAAAATTTATATTGCCGCCTAATGGGACATGGCGACTCAAGACAGCTTACATGGATATAAAACATTGTATAAAAAGAATAAAAAAATAACAAGAGAAATCATAAAATAATAACCCCCACCACCCCAACAACAACACACATTCAAATTAGCCGTTTAATGGGCTCCATCCCCCTCTGTGTTCCCCAGGCCCAGTGGCAGAACCAGGTCTTCTGTTTCTGAAAGAGTGTTAGAGTGGGGCCCAGTCTAATCTATGGAGGAATGACGTTCCAGAGAGAGGGAGCCACCATGGAGAAGGCCCTGCAACAGTCCTTACCACCCACCACTCTAGTGGGTCAGTAGATGTGACCAGCAAGAGATGGTCCCTCAGATAATAAAAACAGATTTTCTAACAGCTAGCCATAACTAAACCAGATATTCCCTATTTTATTACTGTTCATTTATATGTTCCCTAAGTGAGCTTTCCTCTGTTAAATTTCATTCTGTTACTTTCAGCCTACTTCTCTAGCCTTATCAAGATTTTGAATTTTATATCTGTCTTCTAGGATATGAATTGTTTCACCCAGTTTGGGCACATCTGACAGTGTGATAGATTTTTTTTTCTTCATTTCTTTGTTTAAGTCTTACAACCTTTGAAAAATGGGGGACCCAGAATTTACCTTAATGGTTGTCCATGTGGGCATTATGAAGCTCATGTAGACCTGCTTGGACATTGGATTTTGTCTTTTCAAGGTGACATAAATGCTGTTACTATTCTCCAAAGCACCTGAGGGCAGGACAAGAAGCAATGGATGGAAACTGATCAAGGAGAGAAGCAACCTAGAACTAAGGATAAATTTCCTGACAGTTAGAACAATTAATCAGTGGAACAACCTGAAGTTGTGAATGCTCCAACACTGGAAATTTTGAAGAAGAGATTGGACAACCATTTGTCTGCAATGGTATAAGATTTCCTGCCTGAGAAATGGGGTGGACTAGAAGACCTCCAAGGTCCCTTCTAACTCTGTTATTCTATTCTGTTCTGTTCTGTTCTACTCTATTCTATTCTATTCTATTCTATTCTATTCTATTCTATTCTATTCTATTCTATTCTATTCTATTCTATTCTATTCTATTCTATTCTATTCTATTCTATTCTATTCTATTCTATTCTATTCTATTCTATTCTATTCTATTCTATTCCATTCCATTCTAGAAGCACACCTTTGACTTAAAGTTGTACATGTTGGTGCTTGTGTTTGATTTTGGTTACATCTTTCATCTACAATTTTAGACTATTCCTTGCTCCATATGAGTCTCACCTTTCTCCTTAGTAATGTATTCAGTGCTTCTTTAACTTGATTGTTCCTCAGACAGTAGATCAAGGGGTTGAGAAAAGGTGTAAAAGTGGTATAGAAGAGAGCCACTGCCTTAGTGATACCTGACTGGCTTTCTCCACCTGGTAACAAATACATTGCTGTCACTGAACCGTAGAAAAGTGAGACCACAATTAGATGGAAAGAGATGGTAGAAAAGCCCTTCCTACGACTGCCTTTGTTGGACATCTTCATTAGAGTGACAATCACAGTGCCGTAGGACAAAATAACGAACGTCATATTACCTAGGAGCAGACCACTGAGACAAATCTGACTCAAAGTGGGAACCATTCCAAGTGGAGGGCAAGCCAAGGATAGGATTGGACCAGCATCACACAAAAAGTGGTCAATGACATTGGCGCCACAAAAGGACAACTTAGCGATCAACGTTGCTGGAACAAGATACCACAAGAAGCCAAGGATCCAACAAAGAGCCACCAGAATGTAGCAGACATTTTGAGACATAATTTGTGGGTAGTGCAATGGGTGGCAGATGGCCACGTGCCGATCTAAGGCCATAATTGAAAGGAAAAAACACTCAGTGCCCCCAAGGATGAAAAAGATGTAGAACTGGATTAAACACTCTTTGAGAGAAATGATCCCGCCAGGAACTGCTAAGTCAAAGATCATGCGAGGAACTGTGGAGGACACGTAGCACATTTCCAACCAGGAGAAGTTGCTCAGCAGGATGTACATAGGAAGCCGACCAAGGTGAGTGTCCAAAAACACCAAGATAATAATAGTGACATTCTCAACCAAAGTGAGCACGTAGAGAAAAGTGAAAAGGACGAGGAGCAGCAAACGCTTGTGCTGTCCAATTCCAAAACCTAATAAAACAAATTCCTCAACTGAAGTCTTGTTGGTTGAATCCATCTGCAATGAGATAAGAATTTACAGCCTGACCCACATTCTCTTTCCACATTTCTCAGTCACTTCGAAAAGTACACATGTAGTAAATATTTCAGTTTATGTGTGAAATCAGGCAGGTAAAGTGGTGCACCAAAGGTTTCAAATTTTAAATTGTGCTTTAACATTGCAATCATCAGTTGGGGTAAATAATATGGACTGGATTACCTAGTCCATTACAGGAATATTGACCAACCATACTATTTTAACTAATCAATTTGAATAATACACCTACAATAATAATGAAATAATTTTGTTTTAAAAAAGGAAGAAAAAGACATTGGAATTACCAGATAATTATTTTACATCAGCTGCTTCTAGTAGAGCTTCATCAGGATGAATTTGACTATCATTTTTCTGGAGATGATGAGGTTTGTGATTTTAGTGGTCTGTCGAAAGAAGCACAGGAGACATCAGCATAACTCTACTGTTTCTCATAGGACAAGCCTACATTGGAAGTTTATTACATCTCCCTCATTTTATTTGTTTGTTTATGTTGTCCGATGTGTAGGATACAGTTATCCAAAAACTCACCATTCAAACATAGCAAAGGATTCTATTAAACATGAAAAACAATTAAAATGGCATTGATGCTTAGGAAAAATGCTAACCTTTAGACTCCCATTAACAGCCCACCCTCTTCCTCCCATCTCCTTCCCTAAATATATAATTGATATTTAGTAGCTTTGAAATCTGTATGAAAGAAAAACTGGAGTCAATACATGAATTACCTTTTGCATAAAATATGCACATATTTTGATGTCACCGGATACAGTTCATGCTGATATTTGATGGAGGGAGTGGGGAAGGGTAGGCTACCTATTGATTTAGGGTTTGGGTTGATGGAGTTCTGCAAAAGACTTTACCAAAGTCTTATAATCAGCCAGAGAGAAACTGGGAGACATGTATGAATTGGCAGCCAGACTGCTAAATGAAATTATAGGAATAAAGCTGCCCATAACCAATGTGGTGAGAACACAAGAAGCATCCTGGAGCACAGAACTTTGCTGAAAGATGGAGGATTGCGAGTGATGTGTAAAATCCCCAATAGGTTAAAATATACCATCCAGGTAATAAATGGGAAGTTGACCAATTTCATTGTTTCCCAGCCCTAGGAAAAAGGGAATGACAAATGACTTTCAAAAATGTTGGCAAGGAAACCACAGGGCCTAGCCCTAGTTTCTCCAAAGCACCTGAGGGCAAGACAAGAAGCAATGGATGGAAACTAATCAAAGAGAGAAGCAACCTAGAACCAAGAAGATATTTCCTGACAGTTAGAACAATTGATCAGTGGAACAACCTGCCTCCAGAAGCTGTGAATGCTCCAACACTGGAAGTTTTTAAGAAGAGATTGGACAACTATTTGTTTGAAATGGGTTTCCTGCCTGAGCAAGGGGTGTGTGGATTAAAAGACCTCCAAGGTCCCTTACAACTTTGTTATTCTATTCTATTCTATTCTATTCTATTCTATTCTATTCTATTCTATTCTATTCTATTCTATTCTATTCTATTCTATTCTATTCTATTCTATTCTATTCTATTCTATTCTATTCTAGTCTAGTCTAGTCTAGTCTAGTCTAGTCTAGTCTAGTCTAGTCTAGTCTAGTTTATTCTAGTCTAGTCTAGTCTAGTCTAGTCTAGTTTATTCTAGTCTAGTCTAGTCTAGTCTAGTCTAGTCTAGTCTAGTCTAGTCTAGTCTTTAGTGTAGTTTATTCTAGTCTAGTCTAGTCTATAGTTTAGTGTAGTTTATTCTAGTCTATTCTACTCTATTCTAGGGTAGGGTAGGGTAGGCAATTGCCAGGAGTCAAGAGTGACTTAACTTCACATTTGACAATTTATTATTTGTTAGATTAAAACTGAGAGAAGGCTATTTTATGAATATAAATATTTTAAAGTTGAGTCCTAGCATTTTAAGATATTGGTATTATTTGCTTAAATTTAGAGACACCTTGTTGAATGGACTAAAAGAATGGACTCTGGACTAAAAGAAAACCAGAGATCATCTTTGTGATAAAGTGGTTTGTTGTATTTTTTTTTGTCCCTTCTAATTTGTTTTGCTATTCTCTTTCCCTTTTATATTAATTTGCATTTTAATATTTGACTTTGAAATTTAATAAAGGTATTATTATTATTATTTTAAAAAGAAACTCAGTGTTTTGCATCCCTGCAGAGAAACTGCTCCATAGCTTAACAGTAGGAAACCCATCAGAAGTAGCCAGCAGCCCTGCAAGAAAAACCTGGGCAATTTTTGTATGGGTTGCAAGCTGCAAAGCTGCTCGTGCCCCGCTTCCTATAGGGGAAAGGCGCTCTTGCCATTTATTCTTTCTTCTTTCCCCAGTTTCGCCTGAGTGGCGGGAAAAAAGTTTCCGATAGGAAAAAGCAACTTCTTCGTTGCTTGTTCCCTGACCCTTGAAATGATGATTGCATGGGATAATAATAATAATAATAATAATAATAATAATAATAATAATAATAATAATAATAATAATAAGTTGGAAGGGACCTTGGAGGTCATCTAGTCCAACCACCTGCTCAGGCAGGAAACCTTATACCATTTCAGGCAAATGGCTGCCCAGTCTCTTCTTAAAAACCTCCAGTGTTGGAGCATTCACAGCTTCTGGAGGCAGGTTGTTCCAGTGGTTAATTGTTCTGTCAGGAAATTCCTCCTTAGTTCTAGGTTGCTTCTCTCCTTGACTAGTTTCCATCCATTGCTTTTTGTCCTGCCTTCAGGTGCTTTGGAAAATAGCTTGACTCCCTCTTCTTTGTGGCAGCCCCTGAGATATTGGAACACTGCTATCAGTGTTTTAATTTTATTGGGTTTTAGTTTAAATTGGGGACTTGATTTAATTAATTTTAATCTGATTTTAATTTTTGTATGTTTGTTTTTAACTCTCCCTGTAAACCACCCTGAGTCCTACGGGAATAGGGCGGTATATAAATTTAATAAAATAAATAAATAAATGTCACCCCTAGTCCTTTTAAACTAAGGTAAAAGGTAAAGGTAAAGGTTCCCCCGCACATGCGTGCTAGTCGTTTCCGACTCTAGGGGCCGGTGCTCATCTCCGTTTCAAAGCCAAAGAGCCAGCGTTTGTCCGAGGATGTCTCCGTGGTCATGTGGCCGGCATGACTAGACGCCAAAGGCGCACGGAACGCTGTTACCTTCCCACCGTAGTGGTCCCTATTTTTCTACTTGCATTTTTTATGTGCTTTCGAACTGCTAGGTTGGCAGAAGCTGGGACGAGTAACAGGCGCTCACTCTGTTATGCGGCACTCGGGATTCGACCCGCCAAACTGCCGACCATCTGATCGACAAGCTCAGCGTCCTAACCCACTGAGCCACCGCGTCCCTTTTAAACTAGACATACCCAATTCCAGCAGCCGTTCCTTATATGTTTTAGCCTCCAGACCTCTAATCATCTTTGTTGCTCTTCTCTGTACTCTTTCCAGAGTCTCAACATCTTTTTTACATTGTGGTGACCAAAACTGGATGCAGTATTCCAAGTGTGGCCTTACCAAGGCATTGTAAAGTGGTATTAATACTTCATGTGATCTTGATTCTATCCCTCTGTTAATGCAGCCTAGCACTGTGTTGGCTTTTTTGGCAGCTGCAGCACACTACTGGCTCATATTTAAGGGATTGTCCACTAGGACTCTGAGATCCCTCTCACAGTTACTATTATTGAGCAAGGTACCCCCTATACTATACCTGTACATTTGTTTTTTCTTGCCTAAATGCAGAACCTTACTTTTTTCACCATTGAATTTCATTTTGTTAGATAGCGCCCAGTATTCAAGTCTGTCCAGATCCTCCTATATCTTAAGCCTATCTTCCTGAGTGTTGGCTATTCCTGCCAGCTTGGCGTTAATCTATCAATGTTTATTACAAGTCACAGTGGTATTATGTGACTTGTCTCTGTGAAAATATCCTTCCAGTGGATTCAGGAATTGTCTGATCTTTTATGATGAGTTTATGAATAATATTCCATAGGAATGACTAAAGTTTGATATTCATGTTCTCTACCTGCTTGTTCCTTTCAAATCACTAGAGATATAGAAATAATTTGCCCTAATTCCAACTCTGCTTTTTACTTGCAGTGTCCCAAGAATGAAATACACATGCGGAGAGGCAAGAATTAGCTTGGATTATTGATCGAACATTTACTGTATTTCAACCTGCATAATAAACTTAGTACAGTTCCTCAGATTCAACTCGTTAGTTTAGAATGGACTCCAAAATTAATAATAATAATAATAATAATAATAATAATAATAATAATAATAATAATAATAATAATAACACAATGGAAATTCTCCAAGCTAAAAAAAAGAAAGGGGAAAAAATAAATGAAATGTTCTACCTAAGTACAGCCTCATGTTTGTATTTACAAAAATCAGAAAAGCAGTTAAGATAGAATATGCCTACATAAAGGTTTCTATTTAACAAACCTATTGTGTCTAAGCCCCTGTTTCAATCATAAATTGCCCATGAATTAATTAACTTCCAAATGGCACAATGGTATCTTACCTTGGTCCTTCTCAAAGGTGTTGCTCAGCTATCAAGAAGGATCTGCTGATGATATAAGTTATGTGCTTAATGCTGAGAAATGGTCTGGAAGGATTCTAATCACAGGACCATGATAGGAGAATATCACCACAGGACTTTCCCAAGCATAAAGACAAGCTATGTTGTGAAATCAAAAAGCAGCTAAATTTGAAAATATCCTGGCTTGAGTTCCCCAACAGTTCTAAGCTTCATGTCTTCAACCACATTGATTTTTGTTCTATTAACCACAACTGCAAACTTTCCAAGGTGAGTCTCTCTTGGAGAGTTTGTTTATGAAAACTTTCCAACCATTCTCTCATAATGCAGTAATTCCATTGAGAGTGTTCAGTCCCTTTAGTTATTTCCTGCAGTTTGTTAAAAGTTTGTTGCTCCTGATCTTAACCTCAAGAACTAAATAGTGGGCAAGAAAGTTCTTTGAATATCTCAAACTTAAAATAACAGAATACCAAGCAGGGTGTTGATGATACTTTTTTAAAAAATACCACTAGCAACAATTCATATTTTTTAAAATGCCAATAGCAACAAATAATATTTTTTAAAAATACCAAGAGCAACAAATCATAAAAAGGTAAAGGTAAAGGTTCCCCCGCACATGCGTGCTAGTCGTTTCCGACTCTAGGGGCCGGTGCTCATCTCCGTTTCAAAGCCGAAGAGCCAGCGCTTGTCTGAGGACGTCTCCGTGGTCATGTGGCCAGCATGACTAGACGCCAAAGGCGCACGGAACGCTGTTACCTTCCCACCGCAGTGGTCCCTATTTTTCTACTTGCATTTTTACGTGCTTTCGAACTGCTAGTTTGGCAGAAGCTGGGACGAGTAACGGGTGCTCACTCTGTTACGCAGCACTCGGGATTCGACCCACCAAACTGCCGACCTTCTGATCGACAAGCTCAGCGTCCTAACCCACTGAGCCACCATATCCCAACAAATCATACATTCCCTCAAATGTTCATGGATAATAATAAAGCAATAGAAATTCATTAACTACAAAAATAAGCTGCAAAGAAGTCCAACTTGTCAGTTACTCTGAAATAACTGGGGTCTCCCCAGTAAAAAAAAACTGCTTTTAAGCCCCTGCCTCTATAACCTCCCACAGAGAGGGGACAAGTAGCATTATAACACCTCCAAATTAATCAGACTAGAAATGGGGATCCTACTTTAATGAGGCTTTTTAGGTGAAAATCAATACAATATTGTAACTTCACAGGAAAAAAACCCTAATGTTATTCATACAAAGGAATGAGAAATCATTTCTTTTGACAATTTGAGTCACTGTGTAAGGATCTCCTTATTCTTTTTGTTTCCACCTATCCAAAATCAGAAGTAAATCAATATTCTTCAGATGCCAGCCCCAAAGAATGATGATCCTCTTTTAATTGAAATTTAGCATGTGAAGATCTCTAGAACATGCTATCTGAAAATGTGAAAGCATTTAAATGCTTTCCCAGGTGTACAATTCACAGGAAGGTTCCTATTGTCATCCTATTTTTCCAGAGTAAAAAATGACTTTTGATAGGAATATTGGCGTTATGTCATAAAATCATTTTAAAGATTTGCATTGATGTTCTTTACTCCTGTTAGTAAATTTTTCTAAGCATCTCCCGCTATTTTGGGCATATATTAGCCATTATATTTTGTGTAATTAGATTCTTAGACTACCACCATTAATTCATCTGAGAAATGCTTTTATACACACCACGCACACACGTATGTGAAAAGTCAAGAAGAAAGTATTTTATATTCTTTTTTATTCAAAATCCCCGTATGTTCCTAAATTGAAAATTCATAAATCCCAAATTCAAATTAATTTTTTTCCATCAAATACATGATAAAAAAAGAGAAGAGATTGCCAAAGACTTTATTTTGTCCACAATTCCAGTACGTTCAGATAGAATCCTTGAATATGGGTTGTGTTTGTTCTTAAAAGACCTTACTATGCAATCCTATTAAAATTATTTCAAAATAAAATCTCCTACATTTCATTGGAGGATATTTTATTGTTGCTGTTTTCTGAAGTGTATGAGAAAGTTATTGGTTCATCTGACAAACGTTTGAGATTTTTTAAAAAATTTTTTAAAATAATTTTATTCAAATACAAATAATACAAACATAATACATATGTCTAAATAAAAAACAATATAAAAATACAAATATTACTGTCCACCCACCTCCCTGGAGACCATTTTTATTACCTATATTTCTTCTTGTACAACAACTAACAATATACAATATCCTCTTATCTCAAATGTTTGAGATTTCGTAAGCCTTTAGTTCCCAGATTCAGATACCTGACAAGCATTAAACTTTGTTTCAGGATATTTAAAAACATGTTTTGTTGATAGGAAAAAGGTCACTGCCTTGGCCTTTCCTTTGTGCGGTGTCAGAAGCTCATTCCTCTCCCCCCCACAAGTTTAATATTTACATGAAACCATAGCATTAGGTCATCTGCTAGCTTAGGGGACAATATTATTGATATACTGACGATACCCATTTAAAACTCTTGACCCCAAGCTGTCCAAGTTGAGGTCTTATCCCAGTGTCTAAAAGCTGTGCTGATCCAGATGGGGAGAAGCAGACTTTGAGTTAATCCTACTGACTTGCTGTGGATTTTATGTCTCTCCCCCCCCAGATAATGGGTTTTCCACCTTTAATTTTGGATTGCACATCCACATTCAAAAGTAGTTCCCAATCTGGTGGTTTTCTTGGTATTTGCACAGCTTCTTGTGCACCATTTGTACCCTGTCCTGTATTAGAAATCCATTCAGATGGTCACTCTTGTCTGGGTCACCTTGTAGCTTGACTATTGCAATGCACTCTAGATAGATCTGCCCTTGAAGACTACTTGGAAGCCTCAGCTGATTCAGAATGCAATGGGAAAGGGTGAGTGCAATTTAGTGGGTCCGACGCAAGGAAGAGACGCCAGCCGGAGTACGTGTTCAGCTCTTTATTGGGGGGGGTAGCGTACTGGGGAATGAGGGTTACCTGGCCTCCTTAAATACCTGGCCAGGTGAGCAGACAGCCAATGGGGTTGGCCCTAGGTTTCCCGCCGAAAACTAGGTTTCCCGCCAAAACTGTTCAGGCCAACGCCCCCTGGTGGCTGTTGCTATGCAGGTGCCTGCATACATAACAGTGAGCATGTGCTTTCCTTCTTTGTGAGCTGCATCGGTTGATGGTATGCTTCCAGGTGAAATTCAAGGTGCCGCTTATCACCTGTAAAGCCACCCATGACATACAGCCAGTTTATTTGATGGACCACCCATTTCACGTGGTATCTACCCAGAGAGTAATCTCCAGCCTTGTCAAGATTCTTCTGAAATTTATTTCTGTCTTCTAGGAAGTTAGTTATTCCATTCCAGTTTGTCTCATTTATAAATCTGAACAGCCTTTCCCAACCTCTTTAATTCATTAAAAATATGGAAGAATAGACAACCCATAAGAGATTTTGAGGAAGCTAGAGAAGGAATTGTAGACTTAAACAATCACTGCTGACAAATCAGGAGACTGCTTCTTATCACATAAAAATGGTCCTCTTTTTTGTCTTCTTTATGGTGATCATTGTAGCATGGTCAGTTGACCATTGCAAGAAAAGAAGAGAAGAGGAAGGAACTGTGGTCTTACCTTACATAAAAATGGAAAGAAATCTGGGAAGAATTCAAATCACTATAAGGGACTCTTCCTTAATTAACTCACTATAAACGAGGCTGGGAAATTTCTCTTGCAGTTATCAACACTCTGAATTTACCCCACTCCACTAAAATCTATGTTCTTTTTTTCCTCTTAATTTTGCCCAAGTGTGTGTGGCTTCACAGGATCTAGGATGAAGCGTTGTCATATTTTATACAGCTATGATGAGGACAAGGTGGGGCTCAGGGACATTTTTGGAAATAAAGAGGAGACTGGACATGGAAAATTTCAAGATGACATGAACATTATTTAAAGAAGCGTGCTTTTTGGTTTACAATCTGCCTAGGGCTTCCTTCAATTTATTTGTTTGCATTTTCTGTAGCTTTTCCTTCGATTTTCCTTGTACTGTATCTTTTTGTGTGTGTAAACAAACAATTACTTCTTCCATATCAGTCTCACCTTTCTTGTTAGCAATCTGCCCAGGGCTTCCTTCACTTGATTGTTCCTCAGACAATAGATCAAAGGATTGAGAAAGGGTGTAATGGCAGTATAGAAGAGGGTCACAGCCTTTGTGACTCCTAATTGACTTTCCCCACCTGGTAATAAATACATCGCTGCCACTGAGCCATAGAAAAGTGAGACCACAATTAAATGGAAAGAGATGGTAGAAAAGCCCTTCCTAAGACTGTCGGAAGTCTTCACTAGAGTGAAAATCACAGTGCTGTAGGAGACCACAACAAAGGAGATATTGCCTATGAGGAGACCATTGAGACAAATCTGGCTGAAAATGGGAGCTTTTCCAAGTGGAGGGCAGGCCAAGGATAGGATTGGACCAGGATCACACAAGAAGTGGTCAATGACATTGGCAGCACAAAAGGACAACTTAGAGATCAACTTTGCTGGAACAAGATACCACAGAAAGCCAACGATCCAACAAAGAGCCACCATAAGGTAGCAGAAGCTGGGAGACATAATGTGTGGGTAGTGCAGAGGGCGGCAGATGGCCACATACCGATCCAAAGCCATTGTTGAAAGGAAAAAACATTCAGTGCAGCCAAGGGAGAAGAAGATGTAGAACTGGATGAAACACTCATTGAAGGAGATGATGCCACCAGGGACTGCTAAATCAAAGAGCATGCGAGGCACCGTTGTGGAGACATAGCACATTTCTAACCAGGAGAAGTTGCTCAGCAGGATGTACATAGGTAGCTGGCCCAGGTGGGTGTCCAGAAGCACCAAGATAATAATGGTGATATTCTCAACCAAGGTGAGCACATAGAGAATAGTGAAAAAGATGAGGAGCAGCAATTTCTTGTGTGGTCCAATTCCGAATCCCAGCAACACGAATTCCTCAACTGAAGTCCAGTTGGATGATACCATCTGGAATAAGTTAAGATAATTTCCAGCCTTAACCATATTCTCTAAATTCATTTTATATCTTCTTGCACTATTTTGGACTTCCCTTCCAAAACAAGAAGCTAAACAACACTCCCCATGTTCATCACTGGGTTACATCTTTCCATACTAAAAGTCAGAGAGGGGCGAAGAAGAAGGAAGGAAGGAAGGAAGGAAGGAAGGAAGGAAGGAAGGAAGGAAGGAAGTTAATAACAGGGAGGGAGGGAGGAAGGGAAGGAAGTTAATGACAGAGGGGAAGGAGGGAGGGAGGAAAGAAGGAAGGAAGGAAGGAAGGAAGGAAGGAAGGAAGGAAGGAAGGAAGGAAGGAAGGATTTTTATTTATATCATTCTCATTCAATGTGTTCCTTTCAGATGTATATGAACACAACGTCTGGAGACCATGAAGTATGTAACATAATGGCTCATTGCCTTCTAGAGGAACAGTGAAATGAGTAAAGGAGACATTGGCCTGACTCTACTTTTTGACATAGATCTGGCTAGCATTAAGGACTTATTGCTCACTGCTTACCATGCATTGGCACTCTCTGTAAGCTATAGAAGGCAGGATAAAACATTGATGGGAATTTCCTCTAATTCCTTCTTTCCAAAAGCTGCACTGCAATTACAGCTCCCTCAGGCATTTATACATATTACAAGAAAATATCTACGAAATTCTCAAATATGATAGAATTTCATGAGACAAGACAAGTTTTGGAAATATTTCTGAACTTCTCCACTGTGTTTCACCGGAATGTAGGAACCTCCCTTGTATCAGAATCAAATTTTTAATCCATTAAATATAGTATTGTTTCCTCTGGTACTCAGGCAATACTGCTTCCTCATTTTTCCCCTTCCATTTGAATGTCCAAATCTTGTCACCTGCCTGGATATGTCTTTGCAATTAATTTGGCAAGGTTTTCTTTTTCCAGAAGTGCTTTGCTATTGCCTCCTTCCTAGGGCTGAGAGAGAGTGACTGGCACAAGGTCACCAAGCTGGCTTTGTGCCTAAGGCAGGACTAGAACTCACAGTCACCTGGTTTCTGGTCTGATTTTTTAATCACTACACCAAACTCTCTCTCTCTCTTCCTCATTAGGTACACCTTTACCCTTGAAAGGATGCTTAATTGCATTGAAATAGGTGTTCATTATTCAATTATATTTTTCCCAATTTTTTTCTTAAGGGGGATATTCGGGGAGGAGAAAGCAGAAGATACATCAGATATTCTGTTACTAAATAGCTTGGACGAATCCTTCGTTTAAAATCTGACAGCAAGAAGGACTCATTAGTCTAGAAAATAAACACTATTTTGTGCTGAGATGTATATGCAAAGTAGAAGAGATAATAAACAGAGTTGGACATTTATTAACTGTTACCAGTGAAAGCAGATAATACAATTTGAAATGAAGTTTAAAAACCACAGCCATGGCTTATTCTTGTTAGTCATCACTTATATATTGTTCTCATACCATCTTCCTGACCAATGAACTCTTTTCTTTCTTGAGAAGGTGGTAGCTGATCAAATTAATTCCTTCTTGGTCCTTCCTCACAAAATAACTCCTTTTTTTTATAAGAATAGTTCATGCTTTACCTCAGGGTTACTCCCTCCAACAGGAAGGATGTTGAAATGTGTTAGGATTAGGGAATGAGAAAAAGCTGTCATCCCTTCATTCTTACAGTGATGCTTAAAATTCATAGTCAGGGACTGAGCAGGGAGAAGGATGTGCTGTAATTTACAAACCTTGAAGGCTGGTGTTAAGCATTGGGTGCCTTGGGGATTGTCTCTCTCAAGAACAGAGATCATTATCCATAAACCCCCAAAGAGTGTTTCTTTGGGATTGTTGCTTAAATGGAAAGATGCTATGTTTTCTAATAGTAGAATGAAGTCAATTCTTGCAGATAATCAATCCTTTTGTCAAATGTCTATGGAGATTTCAGTCATCTATTTATTTTATTTATTTATAATGAGACTTGTATGCCACCCTATCTCCCGAAGGACTCAGGGCGGCTAACAACAATAAAATACAATAAATACAAATATTAAAAAAGAATTAAATTATGTCGAAGTCCCACTAAAACCAATAAAAAACATTTAAAATCATAATTAAAACCCCATTATCATCAATTCAGGTCGGCCTGTTGGAAAAGATATGTCTTAAGGTCATGACGAAAGGACTGAAGGTCTGGGGCCATCCGGAGCTCCCAGGGGAGCTGATTCCACAAAGTAGGTGCCCCAACAGAGAAGGCCCTCCGCCTGGGGGTCGCCAGCCGACATTGTCTGGCCGACGGCACCCTGAGGAGGCCCTCTCTGTGCGAGCGCACAGGGCGATGGGAAATCGTTCCTGGCAGCAGACGGTCCTGCAAATATCCCGGGCCTAAGCCATGTCATGGTTGTCTCAAAAGCGCTTCGCTTCTCATCCAAAAAGTCTCTTCAGTGATCTGAAAAAGCTTCTTGGATGAGAAGCGAAACATCTTTCTTAAGAAAAAAATGTTGCCTTTTGAAATAGCACCTTTGAGATGTTTTGTCTAATGGTCGACTTTTCTGAGCAAACTAGTGGAGAGAATATGTTGTAGAGGAGGCAGTCACATTTGAAATGTTACAGAGAAATGTGCATCTGTTAAAATAAAATAATAATAAATGCCCAAGTAATCTATGGATATTTTTCAAGATATGTAGGGTCTTGCTTCATTGCAAGGAAACCAGTTATCAGAATCTTCATTTATTCTAATCCTGGATTGAGGATTAAGAACAGACATTGTTGTTGCCTGGGTCAGAGACTTGATCTTATGTTAGTCACTGGATGCTTTGGAGCCCCAAAAAGAGTGCCATAGCTAGGTGGCAAGCTTGGTTTCTCATGACCTGCCTGGGCAAAATAGTTTGCAATGCAATAAATCCCAAGCTTCCATTGTTCCTAAGTATTTCTCATACAGTATATTCTGCCCTTGGCCTTCAATCCATCTTCATCACCACATTTGCTTCCTTTATCAAAGATGAACATTTGTTGAGATTGAATTACATGCCTTTCTCCTCAAGAGCAGTATTGAATAAATATCTAAGTTCTGCATTTGATTTTTCAATAATTTTAGGTCACGCATATATAGCAAATGACTTTGATTTGAGAGTTGATTTGAAAGTGGTATCGTTGCTGAAATCCATAGTAATGGTGACATTAGAATATTCTTTTTCTAATTTTGACTTCGATGATCCCTTCATTATTAGCAATATCAGATTTGTTTTCCATGCATTTATCAACAATTAAGTAGTTTTGAATGTTTTTACTAAGCCTCTCCCGATCCATCTATGAGGATGAGAATCAAATGCCTTGTTACAGTAAATCTAAGCCATAACAGGTTGCCTTTTCTTTTCTTGGAGATTTTAAGGATAATGTTGTTTTTTGTGCTGCATGGATTTGTGTTAAGTTCTTTTTGTTCAATGAGGGAAAGTGAATTTTCTTTCAAATGAGAATATAGTAAGTTTTCTAGGATCCCTGCGAATAATTAAAATGATGTGAGAAGGCAAATAAAAGATCTATAGGTGTCAGGACGGTGCCCATTTCTTTGTGCCGTATTCTGTGAGATATTTTGGCAAAGCTTGGTCTGTTCTAGGAAAGGTACAGCAGACTTTTCCTTTTGTAGAATGCTGTTCTGAACCAGCCCCTTCTGGCCTTGTAATAAGGCAAACCCCTATTCAGAAAGAAGAGACTGGAGAGCGTCCAAGGCTGAAAAGCGTTTGCCAAGATTTAATAGTCAATTAACAAAACAAGAAACCAAAACTCCGGAACTTGAATCCTCAAGCAGAAGGGTTGCTTTCAGCAACCAGCCCCTCCCCAAACACTCCTTTTATTGAGAGCTCAGGGCGTGGTCTCCCTGTGCCTCCTCCCGAGGAGACCCGCAGCCTTTTTCTGCTTAGTCCTGCTCGACTGCCTCCTGCGTCGGGCGTCCTTGAACAGGGCCAGCTGTGGGTCATCATCCTCCGCACTATCGGGCTCACGCAGCTGAGAGGAGGTCCCCGGCTGGGAGCTCTGCCAAGCCTGCAAGCCATCATCAGCCGGTTCGTCACCCCCACACACCTCCTCCCCCTCATCTGAGTCATCCGATACATCTGAGCCGGGTGCCGAACCCACAGGCTGACCCTGAGTCACAACAAATGCTGCCTCTGATCACTGTGACTTTTTATTAATAATTTTATTAAAGAATATGTTGTGTAGATGCAACTAATGCAAAGTATAACTGCAAAGATAAAAGAGAACTTTTTGAAGGAGAAAGATGTAACTTCCACCTTCATGCCAGCAAGTATAAACAACTTATCGCCGTCTCTTAAAATAAAACAATCTCTTCATTTCATATCTCGCCTCATTCTTCAATAAACATATCTTTAAATTCTCATCCTCCATCTTAGTCAGCAAAAGAGTGAGCATGAGGATCTGTGGTGGTGCAGTGGTTAGAATGCAGTATTCTGACTGCCAGGGGTTCGATCCCTACAGGTCAAGGTTGACTCAGCCTTCCATCCTTCCGAGATCAGTAAAAGGATGGGGGCAATACGCTGACTCTGTAAACCGCTTAGAGAGGGCTGTAAAGCACTGTGAAGCGATATATAAATCCAAGTGCTATTGCTAGAGCTATTAAGGGTTATCAAAAATAATGTTTTATAAACTCAATCTAATAAAGCTGCTTTAATTATTTAATTATTAATTATTATTATTATTAAATTATTAATTGTTTAATTCCTTTTACATTTATATCTCATTTTCCATTATTAAACAAATCCCCCAAATTTCATCATTCAAACCTAATCTTTAAAAATCCAATAACAGTTATCAGAGATAACTCTTTTAACTTTAAACAAATTTAATATTCAGCAAATGAACGGTTTCCTATATAATTCTTATATTTAAACAAAATTTTAAAACATCATCATTTAGTCCTGGTCAGAAAATAATCCATTAAAAATGTCCAGAAATCACATTATCTATTTTGATCTTGATTAAATAAACTAACTTTGTATTCCCTCTCCTTGCTCTTAACAATGTCAATCTTTAGTCCTTTCAAATATTGTCCAAACACTTGGTTTATTTTCATTTTCTCTTTGTCTCTTCTCACAAAATCACTGACAATATTAACAAAGAGAAAACTCCCTTTTTATGACCCTGTAATCCCTTAATTTGGGGTAGAGTCAAGTCAACTGGAAGGAGCTGAGCATTTACTGGCCAGATGCCCTTCCTGATGCCTATGGGGAGTTCACAGCAGATTTTTTTCTTTGCACCTTAGGAAAGAAACATCTTCTACTACCTAGGATTGAATTCTCAATGTTCCAAGTGAAAGGAAAGAGTCTTCACCACTAGATCATTATGCCACTCAATATAAAAAAATATCTTTTGTAGGTCCAATGTAGAAAGGTTAACAGCCAGTTAAATTTGAATATTCAATATTTCACTTCAGGTAATAGAGAAAGGATTGGTGATTATGTTCAGTAATTAATACATACCTTCCCAACAAAGGATTGTGAACTGTGGACCTCTGTCAAACAAGATATGATTGGGAAAGTTTTGTTTCAGATAATGTGTTGAATAAATTATCCCAAGAATATAGGGGAAGCCACAAGAAAAGAAATCAGATGGTAACTAGGCCTTTGACATAGGAAAATCAATAATAAATTTCAAGAAAGCTCTATTCTAACACACACCCTTTGAGATGTAACAATCTAGTCAGTTCATTTATTAGTGGCATGGAGAAAAGTGTGGCAAGAGGAAATCACCTTGACTTTGAAACCTTTTCTAATGCAAGGCCTTTAAAATCACAGAGAAGGAGATGGACATTTTAAATACTCAAAAATGTCAGCAGATAATCGGGTTATGTTCTCAAGAACATCTTACTGAGCCTGATGGAAAAGAGTTGCTGAATGCATGGTGAGAAGACTGCCTTCAAAGGTAGACCATGAAAATACAGCTTCCAAGATTAATTCAGCAATTCAGCCTGTATAACAAAGGAGTATGCTGGATTTGGATATTGGAGATGAGCTGAGAAGGGCTGTTTCACTAAAAGGAACATTTGGGGGCATTAGAATCCCATTTCAAGGTGGGTCTTCTTTTTGGTGAGATGAGCCAGTGTTGTGGTTGCAACTGCCCTTGTTTTCTAATTTGCTGAAAAAAAGAGTATTGTGTGTTCGTGTGTGTGTTGCTTCCTGATAATCACTGGTTTTCACCTTGCTAGCTACAATTTTTATATATTGAGACTTCACATTGAATACTCTTGAGAAATCTGTCCTCCCTTGATTTATCCATTCTCATAGGAAATTTTGTTTTCATGGAATTAAATCTATCCTCAATAGAGCAGTTCCCAAGGAGCTTTTCTTTGTTGGATGAAATTTGTGATTTAAGTTCAGTATGAAGCATATAATCAAACTTCAATCCTTTGTCCCTTCACCAGCAAGTGAAACTCTGCCTGGTTGTAGCTGCTCATCCTGCACTGCTATGGTAAATAAAGATTTCTTAACAAACCAAAGTAGGGTAATGTACTCTCAGAAGATAAATAAGATTTACAAAGATTGGTCTGGGTGGCCCTGGATGGTTTATGGAAAATGCATATTTATTAAAGGAATGAGTCTAGTTGATTACATTGTTAAAAGTGGTGGCTTGGTGGGGAGAAGAAATGAGGATCACTTTAGTCAGTTGTACCAGCTGACCACTAGAATTTGCTTGGATTTTTAAAGAATTCTGCACCAGAATTAATTCTGAAACATATATTTTCTCAGACAAGAATGTATATACAAAATCACAGAATATTAACTTTTTAAATAACCTCAGTGTGAAGACGGGGGGGGGAGATGAGTGAATGAGAGATTTGTAGCAAAAGTAAATACAGCAGGTAACACTTAAACCAACCTATCTCTTTTAGTAGGTATCCAACTTATTACAATCTAAATGACTAATGTATTGCATCATGATCCAACAACTCTACAATAGGACAGACTTCTTTTGGCTGCTATTTCCAAATATTGTTGCCTGCTCTTTCTAATTCATACCATTTCAAAAAAAAAGTTAGATCAAATCTGAGGCTCAAATAGGAAACTTTGGATCAACTGTTACCCTGGGAACTATGCTCTAGATGGAACAGTTTAATGTGTCAACACTGCAGGAATTCATTCTGCTTGGCTTCAGAGTTGGACAACAAGGACGTCTGCTGCTTCTCATCTCATTCACAGTGGTCTATGTCTTCACTTTGGTTGAAAATCTGGTCATCATCTTGGTAGTATCTGAAGATGCTCAGTTGTCTCATCTTCCCATGTACATTTTGCTGAGCAACTTTTCCTGGCTGGAGATCTGTTATGTAAGTGCTACAGTGCCAAGGATGCTCTTTGACCTGTCCTTCCCAGGTGGGGTCATTTCTTTTCATGCCTGCTTCATCCAATTTTATGTCTTCTTCTCCCTTGGCACCACTGAATGCCTCTTCCTCTCAGCCATGGCCTTGGATCGGTACTTGGCCATTTGCTGTCCACTACGGTACACACAAATTATGTCTAAAAAATTCTGTTTCCTCTTGGTGACTCTTTGTTGGATTATTGGCTTTCTCTGCTACATTGCCCCAGCATCCTTGATCTCCAGGTTGTCCTTTTGTGGTCCCAACTCTATTGATCACTATATCTGTGACTCTGGAGGACTTCTAGCCCTAGCTTGTCATCCCCCAGAATCTCTCTCTCTTTTCTGTTATGTCACCAGTTCTACCTTAATTCTAGGCACTTTCCTTTTCATTATGATCTCCTATGTGGGGATTATTTTCACCCTGGCAAAAAAATCTAGTGAAAACACTGGAAAAAAGGGCTTCCAAACAGTGTCTTCTCATCTAGCAGTGGTGACCATTTTTTACGGTTCTGTGGCCACAATGTACATTGGGCACACTGAAAAAAATCGTACTGAGAATATTAAAGTGATGACATTGTTCTACTCGGCTGTTGCCCCTTTGCTTAACCCCTTGATCTATTGTCTCAGGAATAATCAGGTGAAGGGTGCATTGTCTAGGGTCTTGAGAAAGAAGGGAGTTATATAGGGAAATAAAAGCAATTTTAATGAATTGTGTCAGGATCAATCATTAGTTATACTTGCTAGGATACATCAATAGCTGTGAAAGTCAGGAGGCCAACTTCAACTGTGGACAAAGAGGAATAACGAGATATTATACAAATTAATAGCAGGGAACCATTGCAGGGGCATAAAAAGTTAGTAGTAGGGAACCATTAAACTTTAACAGTAATATTAGCCTTAATACCAATACTATTAATTCTTGTAGTTTTAACAGTAGTAGAAATATTAATACCAATAATGCTGATTCTTGCAATTGTTATTTCAAAATAATATTTCAAGAAGGAAGTGATATAAGAACATTTCATTTGCATAGTTTGTCAAACTGTCTATTCTGGAAAACTTTAATAGTTCTTTTGAGTAAGAAATTGTTGAACTTATAACCTTCAAAAGGATACAGTTGATATCAGAAGATGTCAAGAAACACACTATGTTTTTAATACATTGCACTTGTTAATTGATAAAGTACTTGTAATTTATTTTGCACCTAACCTGTATCTACATAACTTGTCAGAATCCATTTATATCACATTTCATAAATGTATGGGTAGAATATTGTGCTTATTCTGGGGATTCTGCCATCCTCTCGATGGTTACTCAGATTGTAGAGGCTGTCTTCAAAGAGAAGGGTAGCTTTTGATCTGGGGGGGGGGACAGGGGGAGAGAGAGATCTGGATTGCATCTCCATTTGCAGCTGAAAAGGAAGAAGCAATAACAATAAGCACAAGGAGAGTTCTCTTTCCCACGAAAGGGCCTGACACCTAAGTAAATGATGTGAGCCTGACCAAATGGATGAGGGGAGGGGGCTGAAATGGGAATGCTTTATATATATAGGGTTGAAATGTAACTCTGTTAGATCCTGTCTTGTATTGCCACAATTGATCTCATCCTAGTAAACTTTTCCTTTTTGGACAAACTTGCATCCAAGAGTTCTTATTTCCTAAGATGTGGATTGAGGTGGGTCCTGACATAACTATTCTGTTTTCTCCTTTTTACCCCCACCTTCTCCTCTACCTCTCCCCAATTTAAATCCTGTCTAGCCAATTTATACATCTAATAAAGTGAACTGCAGTTCATGAAAATGTATGTCCTTTAATACATTTTGTTATTTGATAAAGATTCTTCTATACTCTTTTTCTCTGTGTGTGTCTCTCTCTTGGTTTGCTTTAAAAAACATGTGATTGTCATAAAAGTTTAGGTCAGGATTCAACCAACAAGGCTATTATTGGGTAGCATCCTAAAGAAAAGGCTGTTGGAAGCATGTTTGGAGGGGTTTGTGACAAGCCCCCCCACACCCCCATATTTATCAAGAACAACAAAACACCTCTACCATTGTTGTGAATTTTATGAAGGAAATTCAGAGTTTAGATATGAATTCTGAGTCCAAAATTCTTTCAATCTAAATGTACCACATTCTTCAAGCATGATATTTCCTATCATTCAACTAGTCTAAATATTGAGCATTGTTGTTAATTTTAAGCAAGAACAAAATTGGACATATAACTAGCTCTAGTGCCATCTACTGACTGAACTAGATTGTGACACTGAACTGCAACCAAGTATTTAAGGTTATAGTC
The DNA here is from genome assembly GCF_964194415.1 of Vipera berus. NCBI lineage: Eukaryota > Metazoa > Chordata > Lepidosauria > Squamata > Viperidae > Vipera > Vipera berus. The sequence goes on along the minus strand of NC_138205.1, from coordinate 11,467,841 downwards.
AAATATAACTACGTATATTGTGCGAGTTTGATTCTCCATTGGGGATATTTCTAGGATAGATCAACCAATACTTTCTGGGAAAAGAATATTTTTCCATATAAACAGGTATATTCAAACCCCACAAATTCCACAAGGGGGAATTGTGAAAATGCCATAATTGGTACAACTGATCTGTTTGGTCAGGGAGAAAATATATTTACTTTTGGAATAATTAGAAAGCTTTTAAGATTTTATTACTAAAAGAAGAAAAAAGAGAAATGATGATTTATGGATGCAATGATTCAAAAAGATATGAATTAAATAAGGGATTGAAGGGATTTCTAGAATAGTTAAGAGGAGGGTAGTTTGTTTATATCTATTAAAAAGAAGGCTGAAAGTTATTTAGTTCCTGTGTTCAAATTTTTTAATAGTTTATCAAAATATAAAATACAGAAATGCAAAGAAAAATAAAGATAATGGGAAAATAACTCTTTTTTCCTTCTTTGCCTTCTCTCTCTTTTCTCCTTTTTTAAATTTATTCTTTTTCTATATGAAAAAACTGAAACAAAAATTACACACAGAGAGAGAAACAGACAGACAAAATCCAAATCATATAGGTTCCTCTTTCATATGACGCAGTGGCTCAGTGGGTTAGGATGCTGAGCTTGTCGATCAGAAGGTCGGCAGTTCGGTGGGTCGAATCCCGAGTGCCGCGTAACAGAGTGAGCGCCTGTTACTCATCCCAGCTTCTGCCAACCTAGCAGTTCGAAAGCACGTAAAAATGCAAGTAGAAAAATAGGGACCACTATGGTGGGAAGGTAACAGCATTTCGTGCGCCTTTGGCGTCTAGTCATGCCGGCCACATGACCACGGAGACGTCCTCGGACAAGTGCTGGCTCTTCAGCTTTGAAACGGAGATGAGCACGGGCCCCTAGAGTGGGAAACGACTAGCACGCATGTGCGGGGGAACCTTTACCTTTACCTTCATATGATATATTAGGGATTAAATGCTTATCTCATCACCTCTAAAGAATACCTGCCCCTTGTAGAAATTATTTCCACCCATTGTATTTTTCAGTTTTCTGAAGAAGCTTCTTGGATGAGGAGCAAAACATCTTTGTTAAGGAAAAAAACAAAGTCCAGTTGCCTTTTGACAAAGCACCTTTGAGACATCTAGTGGTCAACTTTTCTGAGCTCACAAGTGGAGAGAATGTGTTGTACAGGCGGCAGTCACATTTGAAATGTGACAGAAAAATATTCAGCTGCTAAAATAAAATAATAACAAACACCCAAGTAACTTGCAGACATTTTTCAAGATGCATTTTGCTTCACTGGATGGAAATCAGATATCAGAATGTCCATCCATCCTAACCCTGCATTAGGGATTAAGAACAGGCATTGCTGTTGCCAGGCTAAGAGACTTGGCCTTATATTGGTGTAGCTTTGTTGCCTTTGATCGCTGGATGTCAATCACTCCCCTTGGCCTTTAATCCATCTTCACCAATACATTTGCTTCCTTTAATCACCAAGAATGCATATTTGTTGAGATTGAATTGCATGCCTTTGTCTTCATTCAGGGCAAGAGCAGTGCTGAATAAATATCTAAGCTCTGCATTTGATTTTGCAATAATTTTAGGTCATACTTGCATAGATAATGAGTGCATTATGGTTTTTAATTTGAGAGGTGATTTGAGAGTGGCATCATTGCTGAAATCCTTATTAAACGTGACATTATTCTTTTTCCAATTTTGACCTTGATGATCCCTTCATTATTAGCTATGTCAGGTTTGTTTTCCATGCATTCATCAACGGTTAAGTAGTTGTGAAGGTTTTTACTAAGCCTCTCTCACAGTCATGTCCTGATCCATCTATGAAGATGAAAAACAAATTCCTGTTTACAGTATATCTAAGCCATTCTTGGAGTTTTTTTAAGGATTCTTTTTTTTGTGCTGCATAGATTTGTGTTAAGTTCCTTTTAGTTTAATGAGGGAAATGAATCTACTGAATCTAATCTTAATGGCATGGAGAAAAGTGCGGCAAGAGGAAATCACCTTGACTTTGAATCCTGTTCTAATGCAAAGCTTTAAAGTCATAGAGAAGGAGATGGACATTTTAAACACTTTAAAATGTCAGCTGGATATCGGGTTATGTTCTCAAGAACATCTTACTGAGCCTGATGGAAAAGAGTTGCTGAATGCATGGTGAGAAGACTGACTTCAAAAGTAGACCATGAAAATACAGCTTCCAAGATGAATTCAGCAATTCAGCGTGTATAACAAAGGAGCATGCTGGATCTGGATATTGGAGATAAGCTGAGAAGGGAAGGCTTGTTTCAATAATAGAAAGATTTGGGGGCATTAGAATCCCATTTCAAAGTAGGTCTTCTTTTTGGTGGGATGAACCAGTGTTGTGGTTGCAACTTCCCATTTTTTCTAATTTTCTACAAAAAGTGTTTTATGTTTGTCTGTGGATCCCTGAGAATCACTGGTCTTCACCTTGCCAGTTTCAATCTTTACACATTGAGTCTTCTAGTTGAATACCCATGAGAAACCTGTCCTCTGTTGATTTATTTACTCTCATAGGAAATTTTGTTTTCATGGAATTAAATCTACTCTCAAGAGAGCAGTTCCCAAGAAGGTTTTCTTTGTTGAATGAAATCTGTAGCAACCTTTCTGAAAAAAAATATGATTTAAGTTCAACATGAAACATATAATCAAACTTAAATCCTTTGTCCCTTCACCATCAAGTAAAACTCTGAGCACCAAAACATACTGCCGTGTCCTTGTCTGGTTGGAGCTGCTATGGTACAGAAAGATATCTTAAGAAACCAAAATAGGATGATGTAATTTTAGAAGATAGATTTAGTAAGATTTACTAAGATCTGAAAAATGGTTTGGACTGTTGAGGATAGTTTCTTGAAAAATACAGACTTTATTAAAGGAATGAGTCTTGTTGATTATTTTTTTAAAAAGTAGGGGGCGAGTGGGGAGAAGATGAGAGAATCACTCTGGATCAGTTTCCAATAGACTGTCTGTGTCAGCTAGAATTTGCTGGGATTTTTGAAGAGTATTGCACAAAGAAATGATTCTGAAACATATAATTTCTCAGACAAGAATGTGCATACAAAATGCTAACTAACAGAATACTAACCTTTTAAATAAACTCAGTATGATGCTAGAGGAGAGATGAATGGATGACAGATATCTAGCAAAAGTAAACACAGCAGGTAAGACTTAAACCAACTTATCTCTTTTAATAGGTATTCGACTTATTACAATCTAAATTACTAATAGAGAAATGTATTGCATCATGATCAAATAGGAAGCTTTGGATCAACCATTACTCTGGGAAATGTGCTCTAGATGGAACAGTTTAATGTGTCAACACTGCAGGAATTCATTCTGCTCGGCTTCAGAGTTGGACAACAAGGACGTCTGCTGCTTCTCATCTCATTCACAGTGGTCTACGTCTTCACTTTGGTTGAAAATATGGTCATCATCTTGGTAGTATCTGAAGATGCTCAGTTGTCTCATCTTCCCATGTACATTTTGCTGAGCAACTTTTCCTGGCTGGAGATCTGTTATGTAAGTGCTACAGTGCCAAGGATGCTCTTTGACCTGTCCTTCCCAGGTGGGGTCATTTCTTTTCATGCCTGCTTCATCCAATTTTATGTCTTTTTCTCCCTTGGCACCACCGAATGCTTCTTCCTCTCAGCCATGGCCTTGGATCGGTACTTGGCCATTTGCTGTCCACTACGGTACACACAAATTATGTCTAAAAAATTCTGTTTCCTCCTGGTGGCTTTTTGTTGGATTATTGGCTTTCTCTACTACATTGTCCCAGCATCCTTGATCTCCCGGTTGTCCTTTTGTGGTCCCAACTCTATTGATCACTATATCTGTGACTCTGGAGGACTTCTAGCCCTAGCTTGTCATCCCCCAGAATCTCTCTTTCTTTTCTGCTATGTCATAACTTCTGCCTTAATTCTAGGCACTTTCCTTTTCATTATGATCTCCTATGTGGGGATTATTTTCACCCTGGCAAAAATTTTTAGTGAAAACACAGGAAACAAGGGCTTCCAAACAGTGTCTTCTCACCTAGCAGTGGTGACCATTTTTTACGGTTCTGTGGCCACAATGTACATTGGGCACACTGAAAAAAATCGTACTGAGAATATTAAAGTGATGACATTGTTCTACTCGGCTGTTGCCCCTTTGCTTAACCCCTTGATCTATTGTCTCAGGAATAATCAGGTGAAAGGTGCATTGTCTAGGGTCTTGAGAAAGAAGGGAGTTATATAGGGAAATAAAAGCAATTGTAATAAATTACATCAGGATCAAGTATTAGTCATACTTGTTAGGATAGATCAATAGCTGTGAAAGCGGGGAAGCCAACTTCAACTGTGGGCAAAGAGGAATAATAAGATATTATACAAATTAAATAGCAGGGAACCATTAAATTTTAATAGTAAGGTTGTTTTTAATGCCAATAATACTTATTCTTACAGTTTTAATAGTAACAGTGATATGAATACGAGTAATGCTTATTCTTGCAGTTATTTCCAACTGTAATATTTTAATGAAGACCTAATATCAGAACATTCGAACTGTACCAGAGCTTTTAATGCCCACAGCATATCTCTAATTGACTGTAGGACTATTCCATTGCATGAGAAATTATTGACACCAAATACATCAAATCTCAAGAAACAGAATGGGTTTTTTATACATTACAGTTATTAATTGATAAGGAACTTGTAATCTGTTTTGCATGTAACTTGTATCTGCATAACTAACCTGTCTTCTCCTTTTTAATCCACTCCTTCCCCTCTACCTTTCCCCAGTTTAAGCTCTACTGCTGTCAAGCCACTCTGCATTTAATAAAGTGAACTGCAGCATCATGAAAATATATGTCTTTTAATAAATTTTATTACTTGGAAAAGATGCTTCAAAACTCCTGATATTTTTTTTTGCCATAGGAAGCATGTGATTGTCATAGAAAGTTTAGTTCAGGACACAACCAGCAAGGCTATGGATGGTCTATATTTGGCAGACCTCAAATAGTATAAAGCCCCTTCCAGCCCAATAACTCTATGATCTGTAGATATTGCTTAGCTCTTCCTTGTTCAGTTCCATTGTTTCACCTGATCATAGTTTACTCTTGGGAGATTTCCAAAGGCTACTCTTGCCATTTGTATTTGAAGGAGACAGAGGCTTATGCATTTTGTTCTTTGACAAGTAAAAATGCAGAGGGAAAACACAGGTAATTCTTGACTTACAAACACAGTTAAGTCAAAAAATTATGTTGCTAAGTGAGACATTTGTTAAATGAGTTTTGCCCCATTTTACAACCTTTCTTGCCACAGTTGTTAAGTGAATCACTGGAGTTGTTAAGTTAGTAACGTGGCTGCTAAGTGAATCTGGCTTCCCCCCTGACTTTACTTGTTAGAAGGTTATGAAAGTTGATCAAATGACCCTAGGACATTGCAACCATCATAAATATGAGCCAGTTGCCAAGCATCTGAATTTTGATTACATGACCGTGGGATTCTGCAATGGTCATAAGTATGAAAAATGGTCATAAGTCACTTTTTCAGAGCTGTTGTAACATTGAACAGTCACTAAGTCAACTATTGTAAGTTGAGGACTCTCTGTTCTCATAAGAATGTCAGCGGTGAATTAGGAAAAAAAATACTTGGATTTAAGATAGGAATGGGAAGAACCTTGACTTATTAATTCCTGCATTGCTAGGAACTGGATATATATTATGCAAACATTTTTACTTATCATACAGCATTACCCCCATCACCACCAGCCCAAGCAACAATTGTAATAGACAATGATTACCATTATTATTCCTGCAGAATGGAAACTGAATTTAAATCACACTCAACATGGAATTAATGATTAGGACAATTAGTAGCATATATCCCTGTAATAAGGAAAAAGGCGCCCTTTGGGTCGAATCATCTCTTTCACTGAGTTACCTCAGTTCTGAGGTAACCCAGGCTGGGGGTGAATAGCAATTGGCAAAGTAGGTCTCCATGCTGCCACCTCTTCTTGGTAAACCGAGTTTCTTCCTTCCCCACCAGCCTTCTGGGAACCAGGAGAAGATTGAAGGGGTGACCCTCATCCCACCATGGATCTAACTAAATACAGAAGAAAAACTCAAACTCAAAATTTGGGGAATCTGCGGCTCAACCAAGCTGAGGCAGGTGCCACAAGGCCATTGGTCTGTTCCAGAATTGAAACAAAAAACCAACTTTATTAAAGGCACCAAAAGAAAGCAACTTTCCATTCACACAACGTCCTGTTTCAATATAAAAAAAACCTAATTCTAACCCAATTCTAAACAGAGCTAAACTATTCCATTTCTAGCCTTGCCTGAGGCCATCCCTCATCCAGGACTCCATCCAACTCCCTCACAAAAGAAGTCCAAAACGTTTCCCGCCAAAACCCAATGAAAACCCCTTTCTTTTCTTCAATTGGCTGTCAGGGGTCATGTGACTCCCTCTGAGTATATCAGGCTTTCCTCACTACAGCCACAATGAAACTTAAGGCAGCTAACATAATGTAAAGATAAAGAAGAATCCAAGTAACATACTAAGAGAACAGTTTAAAATGTGGAGTCTTGGAATTGGGACGAGTTGTACATTTTAGTTCAATATGTAACTAGTTTGCAGTGTTATTTTGCCAGGTGGTTGCCCCTTTGCAAAGGATACATGCTTTCAATCCAATTAAAGTGGGAATATTTTTAGGAAAGTAAATATTGCTTTAGCATACCCTACCCCATAGTGCAATTGTAAATGAACCAAATATTGGAGAACAGGCTACTTCTCTTTATTGCTGTTTCCTTGAAAGGAAATCAAGACAGGATCACCTTGGGTTTGGAATAAAAAAATTTTGGGGAAATAAAGAGCACATGACATTATGGATTATTGCAGCTAACACAGAACCTGAAGAAAGCAGGATCCATGCCATGTGGGAAGAAGACATGCAGAACAATCCTCAGAAATATTGTTTTATTGGCAAACAGCATTTTTTTGATAATCAACAGGCTGCCAAAACTGAAATGCTAGTGCATACAATGGGCATTTCCATGGTAGCACACACATTCAGGAATACACCTGAAGTTTCCCTCTTGTAAACCTACAATAAAGTCCTTTGGGCTCTTTGCTTGATTGTCCTAAAGGTGTTTTTCCAAAAGACAACTGGACTTTCTTGTTTTTTTTTCTTTGAAAACAGTTCTGAAGAACTGAACTGAAGAACTGAACTGAACTGTAAAACTGAAGAAGCTTCTTGGATGAGAAGCGAAATGTTTTCAAAGAAAAAAACCCAAGAAAGTCCAATTGTCTTTTAGAAAAACACCTTTGGGACAACCATGACCTGGATGATTGAGAAGCTCCATAGATACTCTTTACCTGATTGGTCCTGCAGGGAAAGGACCATGTCAGGCACTCAGAAGGAAATTGTCCTTCCTGAATTATGATGAAGTCCTTGGGCAGAATCTTCCCAAGGGGAAAAGATGGGTTAAATCCTACTGAGGTGTGGAAAGGGAATGTTTTTGAAGAGAAGAGACTTTCCATGCATTTGCTCTGCTCTTTTGCCTGGAGCACGAGGCTCTGATGGTGGATATTGTGGGAGGATAGAAAAGGATGGAGGATTTAGTATATTATTTCTAAGCTTCTACTGCCAGCAATGCAGAGAGGTCACGTAACAAAACAACAGGATCTGACTTGAGTACAATACATTACACTTTGATTTCAGTAGGTCTATTGGTGAGACTGCCTCAGGCTCTTAGCAAAAATGCTGGGTTGGGAGCTATGTTAGGATTTTGCAAGGGATCCTGGATGGACAGGAGACTTTGTACTCAGGCTGTGTTAAGATTTTGCAGGGGGATCGTGGAAGGGAAAGTAATTTAGAAAATCTTTAGAGCAATGCAGTTTTTCTGTGGGTGAAGGAAGGATGGGCTCAAATGTTTTCTGCAACATATCTCTGAGTCAATGGTGGAAGCCAGAAAAATATGTCGATGAGCAGTGCTTTTTTTTGTAAAAGAAAAAGGTGCTGGAACTCACACGTCATACAACCTGCCTTGCCTATACTACAAGGTTCCATCCAAAAAAGGTGCCAGAACTCTGTTCTGGGCGTTCTATGACAAAAAAGCCCTGTTGATGAGAAATGCTTTTTAAATATGATATTGGTATAATAATAACTCAAGGAGAAAACCATATTACAGTAATTTGCCAATAGAGAAAACCATGGTTATTGTGGAATGGGAAAGAAGCTATTTCAATCCCAGCATTCCTATTACCATTAGTCTCCCCCAGCCCTCTCTCTCTCACACACAAAGAGAAATTGCTATATTTGCAAGTAGATTTCAAGTAGCCAAGAATAAATGTACCATAGAGATTTTTTTTATGCTCACAGTAAAACAAAGGAGCATATTTTCCAAGTCTAGGAGAATTAGTCAAAATATCATAATAAAACAGATAATCATTTCTCCTTTTTTTAAGCAAAGAAATATTTCTGCCCAGGTATTCAATTCAATTTTACACACTGCATCCAGAATAATGGAAGGTATTCTTCATGCAGTCTCGTCTACTTTATCCATTTCTTCCTTGGTGAAATAAGGGACGTGGTGATTCAGTGGGTTAGGACGCTGAGCTTGTCGATCAGAAGGTCGGCAGTTTGGCGGGTCGAATCCCGAGTGCCGCGTAACAGAGTGAGTGCCTGTTACTTGTCCCAGCTTCTGCCAACCTAGCAGTTCGAAAGCACGTAAAAATGCAAGTAGACAAATAGGGACCACTACGGTGGGAAGGTAACAGCGTTTCGTGCGCCTTTGGCGTCTAGTCATGCCGACCACATGACCACGGAGACGTTCTCGGACAAGCGCTGGCTCTTCGGCTTTGAAACGGAGATGAGCACTGGCCCCTAGAGTCGGAAACGACTAGCACGCATGTGCGGGGGAACCTTTACTTTTACCTTAAGTATTGCCATCCAGAATTGATTAAGGTGTTTCTGATCCAGCTTTAACACCATCTATTAGGAAAGGACTGAAGAAGCTTCTTGGGTGAGAAGTGAAATTTCTTCAAGGAAAAATAAAGAAAGTCCAGTTGCCTCTTGAAAAAAGCATCTTTGAGACAATCATGACCTGGATGACTGAAAATCTCCATGGACACTATTAGGAAAGTCACATATTTTGAACCAATGAGACAATCGGGACAATTTGCATTTTCTTCTCTGTATCACATGTTCAGAGAGTCCATGAGTCTTAGATCTTTTATACTTTCAGACCAATCAGACCCTTTCTTTTCCCTAAATGAATTAAGAAGAATTTGGATTTTTTCCCCAGTCAGGTTTACTGGATTTCCACTGTGATCTTTTTCAGCAGAAATCTTATCATTCTTCTGAGCAACTTGCTCAGTGTCTCTTTCACCTTGTCATTCCTCAGACAGTAAATCAAGGGATTGAGAAATGGTGTGACAGCAGTATAGAAGACTGTAGTCGCCTTACTAATGTTTGGGTGGCTTTCACCATGTGGAATTATATACATTGCTCCTACAGTACCGTAAAAAAGTGTCACCACCAAGAGATGCATAGAGATGGTAGAGAAGCCCTTTCTGCACCCACTTTTGCTGAAGGATTTCATCAAAGTGTAGATCACATTACCGTAGGAGAATATCACAAAGAAGAAACTGACTAAAAACATAGTTTGCATGCTAATTTGCATGACTAGTGGAGCTTTCCCAAGAGGAGGACAAGCTAAGGAAAGAATTGGCACAGGATCACAGACAAAGTGGTCAATGCTGTTGTCTCCACAAAAGGACAATTTGGAGATCAAAACAACTGGGAGAAGGAATCCTAAAAAGCCAACCAACCAACATCCAACTATCAATCTATAGCAGAAATTTGGGGACACAATATTGGGATAATGCAAGGGATGACAGATGGCTAAATAGCGATCTAAGGCCATGGCTGAGAGGAAGGAAAATTCAGTGTTGCCAAGTGAGAAGAAAATATAAAATTGGAAGAAGCAGGCATGGAAGGAGATGACCTGGTTTTGGGTTGCCAAATCGAAAAGCAAGCGAGGAATACTGGTGGTTACATAGCAGATCTCCAGCCAAGAAAAATTGCTCAGCAAGATGTACATGGGGAGTTGGCTCAACTGACCATCTATATGGACCACAGTGATGATGGTGCTATTTTCCACCAAAGTGAGCACATAAAGGATAATCAAGAAAGCAAAGAGCAGGAATTGTTTCTCCTGATCCATTCCAAATCCCAGCAAAATGAATTCCTGGACTCCAGTCCCATTGGTCAACTCCATCTAGAATCATATATGAGAATTGCTCTTATATAAAGATACATTTGTTATTATCTCAGATGTCTATCAGATTAGCTTGAAAGAAAACATAAATTCATGAATGTGAACAGTTACTGTATGTCCATTTAACAATCAGTTGCCATATTTTTCTACAAATTGCCAGAAACTATAGAGCTCTACTATATCTTTGCTAATGTCCAGCAAAGAAGATGGATTGTTCCAATATTTATCTGCATCATATAGATGCATGACACTTTGAAAAAAGGTTGCTCTAAAGTTTAATTATAATATTTGAAAAGCACTGGGTTTTCTTCCAGAAGCTAGAAAGGTGTGTTTAAAGGTTACTTAAAAAAACAATATGAAACAATAACAGAACAAACATTAGCATTCAAGAATCAAGATCAACTAATGTATCAAACCTGTTTTGTCCTGTTACCAAAAACAATACCGTATGATTACAGATTATATTTCATCTTTACTTTGAAAGCATTTGCTGATGCTTCTGACACTTAATTCCCACAGAAAACAGTGGATATTGGATATTATCGCCTCTAGATGAGATGGGTGGCCCATAGATCAAACAAACAAACAAACAAACCAAGTTTTCCCATTGAAAGGCTTTTTAATCTTTTCTTTCAAATCGAAGAGAATGGTATTTTCATTAAACTCTAAAGCTCTGGGAAGCCTTTTAACTAATTTTCTCTGTACCTTGTTCTGATTTATGATGCTTGCATATTTGATCCTTGATTATTTTATTGCCTTTGGAAAGTTGGTAGCTATTTAGCTATTTTTCATGCGAAGGGTGGTTTGGCTTGGTGGGTGCGGTGGGAGGGATGGAAGAAGTGAGGGAGAAAAGCAAAACTACAGGAATCCACCTGCCTCTGCCCCAAAGACACCTTGTACATTATAAATACGGTCAGCAGCATTTATCAACACCATTCCTTTGGCAGGATGGGATGAGCAAGCTTTATGCTGGTATAACTTTCTTCCAGTGTCAGTTGCCACTTTTATGCTTGCTTGTGCTTTGCTGCCATGTGGTGACAGGTTGCTACGAACTGTGGGGATGGGGAATGAAGGGGGAAGAGGCTTGGGGAAAATGAAAGTAAGTGCTGTATTTCCTTGAGACACTGCCTCAAGGTCACCCAGTTGGAAGAAGGACGGAGCCACATAATAATAATAATAATAATAATAATAATAATAATAATAATAATAATAATAATAATAATAATAATAATAATAATAATAATAATAATAATAATAATAATAATAATAAGAATAAGAATAAGAATAAGAATAATAATAATAATAATAATAATAATAATAATAATAATAAGAAGAAGAAGAAGAAGAAGAAGAAGAAGAAGAAGAAGAAGAAGAAGAAGAAGAAGAAGAAGAAGAAGAAGAAGAAGAAGAAGAAGAAGAAGAAGAAGTTGGAAGGGACCTTGGAGGTCATCTAGTCCAATCCCCTGCTCAGGCAGGAAACCCTATACCATTTCAGACAAATGGCTGTCCAGTCTCTTCTTAAAAACTTCTGGTGTTGGAGCATTCACCACTTCTGGAGGCAGGTTGTTCCACTGGTTAATTGTTCTAACTGTCAGGAAGTTTCTCCTTAGTTCTAGGTTGCTTCTCTCCTTGACTAGTTTCCATCCGTTGCTTCTTGTCCTGCTTTCAGGTACTTTGGAGAATAGCTTGGCTCCCTCTTCTTTGGGGCAGCCCCTGAGATATTGGAACACTGCTATCATGTCACCCCTCACCCTTCTCTTCGTTAAACTACACATACCCAATTCCAGCAACCGTTCCCTATATGCTTTAGCTTCCAGTCCCCCAATCATCTTTGTTGCTCTTCTCTGTACCCTTTCTAGAGTCTCGACATCTTTTTTACATCATGGTGACCAAAACTGGATGCAGTATTCCAGGTGTGGCCTTAGCAAGGCATTGTAAAGTGGTATTAGTACTTCACTTACCAAACAGGGCTTAGACTGACCATTATGAAAACATCTTGCCTGAGTCTGATTGGTTACACTGTGGTGGACAATGAGGGAGGGAAAAGTAGAATAGGAATTTTGGAGTGGATTCTCAGTTCTGGCTTTGCACTACTGCACTACTTGATCTCTAATAAACTATACCTTTGTCAAAAAATGGAGCCAAGGATCATTTCTATTTAAGTTGAGGCAGATCTGACAGCCAATTCAACTGGGGGATCACACTTAAACTCAATTGTAACAAACAGCTCTAAAGGTACATTAGTATTATGTTTATAAAATCCACACATGCATTTCCCATGCTCACATATTCTATTGCCAGATATTTCACATTCTCCTGCGTATTCTCAGCAAGTTGTATTAATAGCCAATCCCTGTCATTCTTTTCTTGTTTTGCATACTATTGCTATGACTTTTACTACTTAGTTTGTCAGTGGTTATTCCTAAATATTTATAACAGGTGGAAATTTGAACAGTAAGTCATAAAATAAATTTTTCCTGATTTAGGAGATACCGTATATTACCCTTGAGTATGTTACCTTCTTAAAGGGCAGACATATTTTTTTCTGCGGACTTATACAGAATCCTGAAAAATTCTATTGTGCTTTCAAAAATAACAGAGGTACTCTGCTCATACATTGCAAAAACATTTTTTATGAATTATTATGTATGTCAATGGCATAGTTTTATAAGCTTTGCAGATCCTGATTTCAAATTCATTTATGGGTGAGTGGACATTTGTACTCAGTTTAAACCATTATATTAGAAGGAGTCCTCGACTTACAATCTCAATGGAGCCAAAATTTATGTTGCAAAATGAAACAGTTGTTAACTGAGTTTTGCCCCATTTTACAACCTTTCTTGCCACAGTTGTTAAGTGAATCACTGCAATTGTTAAGTTAGTAACACAGTTACTAACTTCCCCATTGACTTTGCTTGTCAGAAGGTCACAAAGTGATCATACGATGCTGAGACAATGGAACTGTCATAAGTTCATGCCAGTTGCCAAGCTTCTACATTTTCATCATGAAATCACGGGAATGCTGCAACAGTTCGTAAGTGTGAAAAATAGTCATATGTCACTTTTTTCAGTGACACTGTAACTTCGAAAGGTCATTAAACATAGTGTCAGGGACTTAATGCTTAATTTTACTTACATTATTTTATTAATAACAACATAAAGTTAATAGCAACAATCAACTACCAACTCAGACAAAAAAATCAAACAAACAACAGCCTAATCAAGGAACTACTAAGAACACTTCCACTAACACTGACCGTGCAAACCAATACTATATAAACAGAGAACAAATCCTAAATTCTTCTAACCCTAACCGTCATCCTAGCTGGGTAATGAAATATCTGCAAGAAAGCCATCAAGTTCAGAGAACATAAAGCACTCCACAATTCAACCCTGGAATTAAAATATTCACTTCTATTGGTGTTCTCCCTGAACCATGAAAAAAAGAGAGTACAAAGGGTAGGATAAACAGATGAAACAATGCCCATAACTACTACAAGGATAAGAAAAGTCTGGAAAGCTCATATATTTAGATCTAGGATGCAATTATATTCATTGCAAGGCAAATATCTGTTGGCGATATTCAGAATGGAATTTGTGCCCAATATAATTGATTATATAGCACCAGATCTCATGAATTATAGAGAAAGCCTTTACTGATCAGTTGTGGACCTCTTATACTTTTACTTTGCATTTTTTGGTTCATAAAATCGCATTTCCATTAAACCCAGTAAGCAATCCCTACTGGAAGTGATGGGTGACAAATCTTTTGAATTTCAGGATATCTAGTATATCCGTTTTGCAATTTTTTACTGGCAGGTTTGCAAAGAGGTTCCAATGGCGTTTCTAATCAAAATTTCTTACTCATCCTTAGTTCCAAAGGTCCTCTGTCTCTCTGTATGTGTGCGTATACCTTTTGCTGTACATTTCAGCAGCAAAATGTGTGAACAGGGGTCATGCAGGAAAAATCAAGCTGCGCTTTGCAGAATAATATAGAGACAAATGGCAATCTCCTTATACCTCCCTGAATATATAGTGGAGAATGATGAATAGTTAATGAAGTAGGAAAAGATGATTAGGGGACTGGAAGCTAAAACATACAAAGAACGGTTGTAGGAATTGGCTATGTCCTGTTAAACGAAAAGAAGGACTAAGGATGATATAATAGCAGTGTTCCAATGTCTAAGGGGCTCCCACAAAGAAGAAGAGGTCAACCTATTTTCAAAGTACCAGAAGGCAGGACATGAAGCAATGGATGGATACTAATCAAGGACACAGCCAACCTAGAACTAAGGCGAAATATCCTAACAGTGGGAACAATTAACCAGTGAAACAGCTTGCCTTCAGAAGTTGTGGGTGCTCAAACACTGGAGTTTCTTAAGAAGAGACTGGACAGCCACTTGTCTAGAATGGTATAGGGTCTCCTGCTTGAACAAAGGGTTGGACTAGAACAGTGGCCCCCAACCTTTTGGGCACCAGGGACTGGTTCCGTGGAGAGAGGTTTTTCCATGGACCAGAGGGGGTGTGATTTCATGTATTGCCTGCATCCCGCGGATGGGGCTTCGCTTGTTTGTGTGGCCCAGTTTCTGGCATGCTGCAAACTGGGACAGGTCTACAGACCGGGGATTGGGGACCCCTGGACTAGAAGACCTCCAAGGTCCCTTCCAACTCTGCTATTAAAACTTCCTTAGATATTTTCTTCAAAAGATAGGTTTGAGGTAAGGTTGGTATAAATAGAATTCTTTCTCCCAAGATTATGTTATTTCATTGCAAATTGGCCTTGCATATTCCCAAGTTCCATTTCCAGATAATGATAAAGGTCATCTGGGAGAATCTTTCTACAATATTTCAGCTCTTACTTATTACACATACATAAGGAGCCTTTCTACTATCAATCTCACAGTATGATTTTATTCTGCATCAGTCTTCTAGACAAGTACCAATAATATACAGCAACCAATGTTTGTAATGAGCTTACTGTCGTAGAGAACAATATTTTTACTCTGCTAAGGTATGAAACTTGAAATTCTATTTATGAGAACTGTTGGGTAGGAAGAAGAGATAAATGAACTATAATGTGGGTGACATTTCCACTTAAATCTTTAATGTCTTTGGCACATTCCCATCATATGTCAAGAGCCGAAGAGATTTTCATAGCTTTCCCATTTGTTGTATTGACACAAAGTGTCAAACAACACCTAGCTACCCAGTTTGTTATGACAGTTAATAGCACATTCAAAAAAAAGAAGGAAGGTTATAAAATTACATAAATAAAATAAATAAAGCATAAAGCATGTTTCTTGTTCTGCAGATATCAAGCACCATGGTACTGTTCTATTCTTCAATGGACTTTGTTATGAGTATCTAACCTCATTATTTTAATTGTCAATGTGAGGCATAACATTGAGTTAGGTTTATGATATATAAAATAATTACATCGCAGCCCAAGGTATGGCTATAATGACTAGATAAAACTTTTGAAGCTCAAATATTTTGGCCACCAAATGAGAAGAGAGGACTCACTGGAGAAGAAGCTGATGTTGGGAAAGATGGAAGACAAAGGAGAAGAGGATGACAGAGGGTAAGATGGTTAGATAGCATCATCAATGCAGTGGGTGTGCATTTGGCCAGACTCAAGGGGACAGTGGAGAACAGGGAAGCCTGGCTTGCTGTGATCCATGGGTTGATGAAGAAATGAACCTTATTTAGCAACTGAACAACAACATATAAATCTTTTAATTTTTTTAGAAGCATTTTTATGAGATAGTGTTTTTATTATATGATTCCAGATGGAGCTGACCAATGGGACTGCAGTCCAGAAATTCATTTTGCTGGGATTTGGAATGGATCAGCAGAAACGCCTCTTGCTACTTGTTTTCTTGATTATCCTTTATGTTTTAACATTGGTTGAAAACAGCACCATTATAACCCTGGTCTGTCGAGATAACCATCTGGGTCAGGTTCCCATGTATATCCTGTTGAGCAACTTTTCCTGGCTGGAGATGTGTTATGTGACCACCACAATTCCTCGCATGCTTTTTGACCTTGCGACCCATAACCAGGTTATCTCTTTCCATGCTTGCTTCCTCCAGTTCTACCTCTTGTTCTCTCTTGGTACCACTGAATTCTTCTTCCTCTCAGCCATGGCTTTAGATCGATACTTAGCCATCTGCCACCCACTGCATTACCAGATCATCATGTCCCCACATTCTTGTTATATTCTGGTAGCTACTTGTTGGATCCTTGGTTTCCTGGGCTATATCACGCCTGTTGTTTTCCTCTCTAAGTTATCCTTCTGTGGACCTAACATTATCGATCATTTTTTGTGTGACCTCATTCCCCTTCTGTCCTTGGCTTGTCCACCACTTGGAAAAGCTCCTTTGATTTGTCAAATTATTATGAACATTCTATTTTTAAGCAATGTTATATTTGTTATGCTATCCTATGGCATTGTGATTTACACCTTGATGAAATCCTGCAGTAAAGGGAATTCTAGGAAGGGCTTCAACACTATATCTGTGCATCTTTTAGTGGTGACCCTTTTCTACAGCACAGTAGGTGCAATGTACCTAATTCCAGCTGGAGAAAGCCATTTAAAGATTAATAAGACAATAACACTCTTCTATGTTGCCATCATACCTTTTCTTAACCCCTTGATCTACTGCCTGAGGAACAATCAGGTGAAGGAGGCACTGCACAGATTATTGATAGAAGTATCAGGCTTGATAATGTCAACAATCACAGTGTAAAAAAGATCAATGTCTCCGGGTGGTAAAAAAAATCCAAGTTACGTTTACTTTTCTACATACATGAGAGAGGATGTAGCCCTGAATTCATACAATTTCCCTCCTTATTTCTCCTCAACTGTCTCACACAAAAATCAATGCAAAATCCTACATTTTCCTTGACAAGTTGGTTCCAAGGAAATGAGTTACTACTTGGCTGTTGGATGGCTGTGACAATAGACTCTAAATAAATCACTCCACTCTTAATTTGCAACACTTCTTATCTTGCGGTAATTCAGCATGAGAATTATTTTATTTGAAAAGAAAAATTGGTCTAGACCAATTTTCTTTTCCAGCATGAGTTAAATGGGGAACATCTAGATTAAACTATTTGTCTACAATGAAATTAATCTTTGCCAACCATATTACTATTTGCTAGAAATAAGGAGAAATTTCCTGACAGTGGAACAACTTGCCTTCAGAAGTGTTCCAGCACTGGAGATTTTAAAGAGGAGATTGGATAGCCATTTGTTTGGAGTAGTATAGTGTTTCCTGCTTGAGCAGGGGGTTGGACTAGAAGATCTCCAAGGACCCTTCCAACTCTGTTATTCTGTAATTTTCTAATTCTATTGGCTATTGATGAATCTACTGGTGAAAAAAATGCTTATTTTGCTTATTTTCCCTCCTGGAAGACCTTTTAGTTTAGATTTAGATTTAGATTTAGATTTTATTAAATTTATATGCCGCCCTTCTCCCCAAGCACTCAGGGCGGCTCACAACAATAAAAAATTAAAAAACATAAAGTAAAAAATTTAAAAAAGAATTAAACAATGGATGTAATAAATAAATGACAATTTAACCCAATAAAAGCCAAATTTAAAACCATAGTCAGTCCAGGCCCGCTTGTTGGAATATCCATGTCTTCAGGTCACGGTGGAAGGACCGAAGATCAGGGGCCGTCCGCAACTCCGAAGGCAGTTCATTCCAGAGTGTCGGCGCGCCCACAG